>NW_012142746.1:3578690-3601257 GCF_000956105.1 Propithecus coquereli
TATCCTGAGACTTTACTGAATTCATTTATCAATTCCAGGAGCCTCTTGGTTGAATCCATGGGGTTTTCTAGATATAATATCATGTCATCAGCAAATAGTGAGAGTTTGATCTCTTCTGTTCCCATTCGTATGCCTTTAATCCCACCCTCTTGCCTGATTGCTGTGGCCAGGACTTCCAGCACTATGTAGAATAGAAGTGGAGATAGTGGGCAACCTTGTCTGGTTCCAGTTCTAAGTGGGAATGCTTTCAATTTTTCCCCATTCAGTATGATGTTGGTTGTGGGTTTGTCAGAAATGGCTTGTATCATTTTTAGGTAAGCCCCGTCTATGCCTATTTTGTTAAGCTGGCCATGGCTTTTTAAAAAATGTTAGGAGTTCCTGAATTTTGAGTGTTGGCATTTTTACAAAATCACTGATAACTGGGTGGCCCCTGGACTGTCCCGCAGGACAGCCATGATGACCTGTGACCCGTTGCTCGGGTCGTCACTTCTCCCAGTCCAGCTGGCTGAGAGCCTGGCTGGGGAGTTCAATCCCAGCCTTTCCATTTAGCATCTGCTTTGTGATGTCAGGATGTGACCTAACCTCTCTGTTCTGTTTCTTCTTCCATGGGGCGACCGCACGACTTACAGTGTAAATCCAGCTACTTCTGAGTGTGGACGAGGACCGCGAACTGGACGGGGTCCCTGGGTGTGTGGCACCTGCTTACTTGTGACACGGGGAGAATAACAGTAATAAAACTACCACTGCCACCACCATCACCCCCGAGCAGAGTTGCCCCAAATGTCCCGTGGGATGATGGGTGTGAAGTGCTGTGTGAATGCCACACACGTGGCGGGGTTCGTGATTAACGATCGTAGTGTGAGTTACGCTAGGAACCGCCTTCATTTTCTCTAGTGAGCTTTACTGGACACTTAGAAGCATATAAATATTAACCCCTCTGTAAGGTAGTCATGCTTATTATCCCCATCCTATGGATGAGGAGATGGGGGCTCAGAGACGTCCAGTAACTTGCCCATGGTCACACAGCGAATGAGTGGCAGCTCAGTCTGAGTCCTGAGCAAGCCCATGCATGTTCTTACCCATGGCTCCCCCCTGTCCCTCAGTGGCTGATGTCTCCCTGCAATTGGCTGGATCTCTTTAACACATTAACTGCCTTGTGGGTTGTATTTAACTCATGCTAGTTTTGAGCCTGAGGCCTCGTGAAGCATATGTAACTCACACATCCCTTTGCCTTGGGAGCCGCGTGAACTATTTTTCAAGCTGCATGTAACTTACACACGGAATACAATAATTAAAAAAATAACAAATTTTTCATTAAATTGGAAAGGATTGTTTTGTTTTCCAAGTTTTTATTCTATTTTTGTAATAAAACATTGTAGCCCCAAGGAAAAAAAATTTTTCTGGTGTGGCAGTCAGTGTGTTAAGCTTATGCTGACGCTTGGATCCCTGTAAGTTTTATTAAGGGCCTTAGTAGCAGCTGTTTGCTGTCACATGGCATTTCAGAAGCCTCCAGAGCTGGCTGGGGAAGGGCATGCCTGGCCCTGTCTTCCAGACTGTCGAGGGCTCGGAGGGCTCTCAGAAGCTACGTGCCAAGGCTGCTTTTGAGGTGGAGCAGAAGGTGGGATCCCATTTCCCCCCACGAGGCCAGTTCGGGAAGTGGCCGTCTAGGGCAGGTGTGCTTTTCTCCCTCCTCTCAGCTTTGGGCCACTGACCTCTGCGTACCAGTCTCTGTCCTTGAGCGACGCCTGAGCCTCCTGCCCTGCGGATATTTTCTCCCCAAACTGGAAGACTGATCCCTGCTTTTCCTCTCTGTGGCTTCACTGGGGACAATGAGATCACATCCACAAGGAACTTCCAGCTCCCTCCAGGATGGGTGCATAGGAGTTGCTGTTATTTTTGCTAATAGCGTAATTGTAATTCGGATTTCAGGGGGAGCCATGTCAGCTTCTGGCAGCCTCTGTGGGGCTCTTTGGCCTACCTCTGAGGACAGGACCTCCGGCTACCTTATCCCTTTCCCATCCCAGGGTGGACTTTGATTTCCCAGGGTTTGGGCCGTTGTTCTTTACATCACACCCACATCTGTCTCTTTAGGAAAATCAAGTATCTAAATGCAGTACTGACTATTGTCATTAAAGGGGGTCTTTCTCTTTCTCTCTTTCAAACTACTTCTAGGCAGCAAAGGGTTGCTTTAGAGTTTAAACTTTAGATAGCAATTAATCAAAAGAAAGATTGAGCAGATAAGAGTGTAGAAACTAAGAATACTGGGTACCTTCTGCACCCTTCAAGGACCAGCAGGCTCAACAAATATGTGCCAAATAAAAAAACACCCAAACTAGATAGCTGGGAACTGGATATCTACTATCTGATACTTCTCATTCTGTACTCAGGGCAGACATCATCAATTGATCACAGATTCTTAGAGCTACAAAGGCTCTTAGACACCTATTCATCTGATCCCCTCTCTCAAGAGTTGGGGAAATGAAAGCACAAAGAGGGGATATACTTGCCTTTGGATATATAATGCTAAGATCTGAACCTGGTCCAGTGGTGATCTCATCTGCGATGGCTCATGGCTCCACCCTCAGGGCTTACGGTTCCACCCTCTGAGTCATTCTTTTTTCTCCCCCACGAAAGGTAGCACATATCTGCATCTGAGTAGTTTTATCAGCCTGTTTCCTGCTTGTAGAATTTTGTCTCAGCTTTTTGTCTAGAGCGTGCTTTCTTGAAAGTAAATCTCTTAATTACAGTGTTTTTGCAATCTGAGAATTTCCAAAATCCTTAATTGCTAGTTTTGTTGTTGTTGTTTAACAGTTCTTCTCTCAATCTTTTTTCTTTTTACTGTAAGTAGCAAGAAGAAATTAGGTCATACCTTCAACATTTTGCTTGGAAATCTCAGCTAAATATCCAAGTTTATCCATTTGTGTGGTTTATGATGTTTACATAACCGGGGGGCACAATATCGCTAAGTTTTCTGCCACTAAATATCAAGGATTCCCTTTCATTCCATTTCCAATACTGTATTCTTAATTTCCTGAGAAGCCCTCACCATTAGTGCCTTTAATATTATATCATCATTTCTCTTAATATCTGTTCATGACGATTTAGATGTTTGTTGATGATGGTTTAGATATTTTCTAAGGTGGTTTAAGTTTTCTCGAATGTCCTCCTTTACTCTCTTCTGAGTCTTCATTAACAGAGCCATTAACATCCATATTTCCATTCATCTGTTTGGGGTTATCTAGACTCTTAAAGAAACCATACTTCTCACAATTCTTCCAGCCTCTGGTCACTGCTCCATTCCAGAGACACTTCCACAATTTCAGGTATTTGTTCCGGTAGCACCCCACTCCTGGTACCGAAAGCTGTATTAGTTTTCTATTGCTACTGTAACAAAATGCCATAGACATAATGGCTTAAAACAACAACAAAAAAATTCTCTTACAATTCTGTAGGTCAGAAGTCTGACCCAGACAGCACTGGGATAAATCAAGGTGTTGGCAAGACTGCGTTCCTTTCCGGGGGCTCTAGAGGCAAATCTACTTCCTGCCTTTCCAGTTTTTAGAGCTGCCCACATCTCTTGGCTTTCATGTTTGAAGTCAGCATTGCTGGTTGGGTCCTTCTCATATTGCATCACTTTGACCTCCTCTTCTGCCTCCCTCTCCCACATTTAAGGACCCTCGTGATGACAGTGGGCCCACCCAGATGACCCAGGGTAATCTCTTTATTTTGAGTTCAACTGGTTATCAACCTTAATTCCACTTTACCATATAATATAACATACTCATAGGGGGTAAGACGTGGACATCTTTGGGGTGGTCATTATTCTGCCTGTGTGTGGTTCTGCGTAGGCTATTGAGGCAGCCTGCTCAAGAGGAAAGGAGGAGAGAGGCCAGCTGCATTCACTGGTGCTTGGCTTCAGACCCAGCCTGGCCTGGTCGCCTTCCACTGCCGTTTCCCACTTCAGGCCATGACTTTGCCTTAGTGGCAGGTGGGGCTGTAAAGCTTGAGACTTCCACCTGGCCTGAGCCACAGGGCCTGGCAATGTGCTTATGCATGGTGGGCCTCCAGAAAGGGAGCAGGTGCCGCAGTGAGGTGGGCCCTGAACTGGCGCTGGGGCCTGGTGAAACAGTGTAGTCTAGTCCTTAGCAAGTGGGCTGGGGGCATCTGCCATTTGTTGTCTCGGTGTACTCAGAAGTTACTTTCCTTTTGGGGCCTCAATTTGCACAGTTATAAAAAGTGGGTGTTAATAGTACCTACCTTATAGGGATGTTATGAGAGTCAATTGAGAAAATGCTGGCAAAGGACCTGGCACGTAGAAAATGTGCCGTAAACGGTAACGACGGTCATTATTACGCATTTAGTCCTGGATCTGCCTGTGACTTGCTGTGTTGCCTCAGTTTCTTGAAACAGCAGTGAAATAAGATGAGTGGTGATCTGTGCACCCTCTCTTGCCCCCCATGCACTGATGTTAGTTTTATATACAGAAAGGTGACTACGTATTCTGGGCTGGATGGCTAGCTCCAGCACCTGGCGTCTGCAGGCGCCCCCCGCACCTAGTTTAAGCCTGGATCCTTCCCCTGGGGCCTGAGACCTTGGTGCACAGTGAGTCAGTGAGAATGCCCCTGCCCGCCCCCAGCCTCAGAGCTCTGGCCTGTCTCCTCCTGGGCCTCCGCACAGTGGGATCCAGGCCCCCACTCTGGCCTGGGTTTGCTGTGAGGGCAGCTTGGCCTCTCAAGGATGCTTGCCTCACAGTTTGCTGGAAGGAGCTTCAGGAACGGGCCTCGGAGGTTTCCCAGTCCACCTTGACATAGAGGCAGTGGCTCAGAAAGGGAAAGCGACTTCCCTAAGGCCCCTCAGCAACAGAGCTGCCTCTGACGACCAGGGCTCCTGCCTTCTAGATTTGTGTGCCCCCTGCTGCCACCGGCTTCCGGGGGTGCAGGGAGACAGAATGGGTACAGACTCGAAGTTCCCCAAGTAGAGTGCAGGAATATGCCCAGATGCCACCCTGAGCTGAATCTGAGTCACTTCATGTTGGAAAGCCACCTGTTTAGGTTCTGGCTGCCTCCATGGGAAGCACAATCTGTAGTGTGCCCTGAAACATGGTCATGTCTTGTGGCTCTTGTCCCCTCAGGCTCTGGGGAAGTTGGTCTGCGCTCCTGGGGTGCCCAAGCTGCTCTGTGCCCGCTTTGGGGTTGGAGCTGACCACTCTGGCTGCAGACACCCACCTCCAGACCACGACACAGCTCCATGGTATCTGGCAAATCCTGTTGTCTCTGTGAGAACAACAGGATTTTGGCAACCTTGCCCCAAAGCTGCATTTCCCAGAGAGAATGGGCAGCTCCTTTCTTGGAGGAGGAAACCTGATGGTTGAAGGAATCTAGCACTGGGAGTCAGGCGACGCCTTCTCCAGTTTGCTCAGTGCCCTCTGACCGTTCCATTCCCACATGCCTCTGCTCATGGCAGACATCGCCAGTTGGTTTCAGCACTCTTTCCTTCTGAGCCCACATATGGCCTGAGAATCCTTAACACTGTACTCTAGGCAACCGCTGCCAGTTAGCTGTCCCTGTGAGTTCCCTTCTTTCTCTGGGCCTCAGCTTCTCCGTCTGTATCATGCGGGATTGGAGTAGATGGTTTCCAAATCTAGGGTCCCGTTCCTCTGGTCTTGGGATCCCCATTCCTAGAGCTTTGGAGGGGGCCAGAGGGGAGCTCTGTTCAGCACACTACAGAGCTTTGTCCTTTGGGGAACCGTCTCCTTGGCAATTTTCATTTTTCGGAAGAAACGGGGAGGCCCTTTGGGGCTTCGTGAGGAATTTTCGGGCCTTCTTGTGACTATCGTGCAGACAGTCTGGACGGGGGGAATAGGACCCAAGGTGACCTTTATATTCACCTAGAAGGGACTTCGGAAAGCACGAAGTGTGCCGGCACAGGCAGCTGAGGCCCAGGTCTCCCGACGCGCTGTCTGTCCCGTGCCCCAGCACATCTGCGGGCCACCCTGCCCGCCGTGGTCGGCCTGTCCTTGGCATGGCCTGGAGCATCCACGGGCAGGGCCCAGGCGGGCGCACCCAGCGACCCCGCGGCATTCGGCCGCAGTCCTGGGCACAGGAGCCACTTGTGGACTTGGGTGGCAACTTCACTTCTGGGACTGCTCAGCTCTTGTCCCCTCTGGAGGCTGACGGTCATTTTTTATTCACACAGATGGAACTGCCCATCCCAGGAACGTTCAAGGAACCTGGAGCTTCCTGGGCCTCCGCTGTCTTGACCCTCCTCTCCGTGCAGGGAGCCCTCCCTGGGTTCTTTTCAGGGCCATTTGTTCCTCTTATGTAGGTTCAGTGACAAGCGGTCCACGTCCTCCTCAATCTGTCCCCCTCCCGCTTTGCAGGAAGGTCCTCTTTGGGCTTACTCCTGTGGGTCTGTGGGCTGACCACCCTCCCTCCTTGGTCTGAGCAGCCCCGACCTTGATTCTCTGTGGCAGGAGGGGCTGGGAGCCGTGGCTCCGGCCATCCTGGGTGGCCACTCCGTGCCGGTCTGCCTGATTAGGTGCGTGGGAGACGGCTGTACGCTGCGGTGGCATCGCCAGCCCACTGACCCCACGTCCTGCTCCGTGGTGGTCACCGAGCGTGACCTCATGCGCTTGGGATCCACCCGCTCTTTCTGCCGCTGACATAGTCTGAAGCCCAGTTAATGTTCTTTTTTTCTACTTAATTGAATTTTTATCAAAAATTCTCCCCTCTTTTACGCTTGTTTTGGTTCTCCTCCTGCAGCAGACAGCAATAAGCCTCATATAACCCACTTCCTACCAGGCCTTTTTGCAGGATTAGTCATTTTTAAATGACTTTAATCTCCATTTTGAAAGCGATTTCTCTACTCATTTGTGTTACATTTCTTTGATTGCATTTATTCTGGAGGGAGGGGGAAGCTGAGGGTCTGGCATGAGTCACTGTATCTCCCACTTGCTTTTCTGTGTCCCTCTCCCCAAGGAGGGAGGCAGTGTGGCCTTGTGGGTGGAAACAGTGACTGAACGGGGCTATGTGGGTTCGTATCCTGACTCTACTGCCTGCTAGCTGTGTGGTGTTGGGCAAGTTACTCAGCCTCTCTGTGCCTTGGTTTTCTCATCTGTGAATGGAAAATTTAATAATAGTACTCTTTGCGCTGTTGAGGATTGAATGGGTTAATACGTGTAAATTCTTAGAAGGATGCCTGGCACATAGTAAAATCTATGCAAATGTTTACTAGAAAATAAAAAGGTAGCTCATTGAGTGGACTTCCCTTGAACCTGCCTGCTCCCTGATTTCTGGAGTGTTCGGGTTGAGGGGATGTTGCCATAGTCTTTGCTATAATTGCACGCGTGTGTGCGTGTGCGTGTGCAGTGTCTAGCAGTCAGCATGAGGAGAGCGTTACCGCTGTAAGGAAAGGGAACCTCTCCTCTGCTGACACCCTGCAAATACACCCTGAGCCGTGGCCCCAGCTCATCTCTCCGGCCGACTTCTAGAGCACTTTGATAGGTGCCCCGAAGCAAAGTGCATTGGAGGAGGTGGGACGGAAGCAGCCATGGATGAGTGGTCTTTGAAAACAAGGCTTTAAACAGGGCATTCTGAGTTTGGGACTTTATGTGTCAACATGCCTGTTCCCTGGTTGGGCCTTTTTGGTTTAAGGAGCCTTATTTTCATTTCAGTCCAGGTGATTATCGTCTCAGCAGTTGCTCCGTTTGTTGCTCCTAGAATAATATGCTTTGCTTTAGTTTTGAAACTTGTTTGCAGAAAAATAAAACCAACCAGGCAGCTCGCAATGAGCCGTGGGTACTGTGGCACGGGGCAGGTTGAGACTCTCCTTTTCCAAGCTCAGCGGGCGAGTGGCAGATGTAGGGCCTGGGGCCGACTCGGAGATGCAGCCGGCCAAACAGCCTGGGCGTCTGGCTCATCCCGGGGGCGAGTTCCTCACCCCTCTGAGCCTCAGCCTCCTCATCTCAAAAATGGGACGTTACTGGAGACAGCCAGATCTGGCTGCTGTGAGGATTAAAAGGAATTAATTGTGATCATAGGCAGCACAATGCTGGCATGTGGGACATGCTCACTAAGTATAGCTGCTAATATTATTAGCACTAGTGGTACTAATTAGTACTAATTATTATTATTGGCAAAATGGTGCTTTCGTGGAACAGCTTTTTGCAGTATAATTTGCATACCCCAAAATTCACTTGCCTGAAGCGAGCCACGCAGCCATAGTAAGTTCGAGAGCGGTGCGAGCCTCTTTGCATTTCTGTCATTGCGGAAAGATCCCTCTTGCCTGTGTGCAGCCAGTCCCTGCCCCCGCCCCCGCCCCAGCCTCAGGCAGCTGCTAATCGGCTTTCCGTCTCCACAGATGTGCCTTTTCTGGACGTTTCATGTCAGTGGAATAAAACTGCTTTTCCACGGTACTTTTTCTCTTCTGTTCCTCATACTGGTTCCCTTTTTCAGGTGCATAGACTGAGTCTGAAAGGTTAGAGCAATGCGCAGGGCGCGTGGGAAGTGGAGCGGGGCGTGCAGACGTCTGTCCTCTGGCCCTCAGGTGGCGTGAGGTGTTTGGGAGCAAGTGGACCCGGCAGATACACCTGTCGGGCTTGTCCTGTGGGCGGGCGCCTTCCTGGCGTCCCTCGCCCACCTGTCCAGCTTTCTCCACCGTCAGCGTCCGGTGGGCTCCAGCGAGCTGCTGCGCTCTCTGGGCCTAGGCGGGCTCTTCCCCGAAATGCAAGGTGTGGGGCGGGTCCAGCCCTCCCCGTGAGGGCTCCAAGGAGACCCGGGCCCGCCTGCCCGCGAGACCTCTCCCTTTCCTACCCACGCAGGAGTGCTCGTGTTTGGCCGTGTGACCTGTGGAAGCTGGTCCAGGCCCGTGTCACGGTCAAGGGGCCTGAATGTGGAAGGACCCGGTGTTAGTAGCTGGTGCCCTTATTTCCTCAGCCAAGTCGCCGAGGCTGTGCCTCGGTCTCCTCGTCTCGGTCTCCTCGTCTGTCCGGTGGCGGTGGCCCTGGCTCCCGCCTCGTCGGCGGTTGTGAGAAAGCGCTTGGCAGAGCGCTGGGCACTCGGGAAGGCCTCAGTGGCAGCTTGAGTGAGTGTGAGCTCAGACATCAAGATGATAAAAAGCCAGTCCAGCCTGGCAGGGGTGGGGGCCAGGCAGGTCCCCCAGCTCCAGCCGCCTCCTCCCTCGGGTCCCTTTTGTCTGCGCCCCGCAGAGCCCAGCTGGCAAGAGCTGGGAATTAGCAGGCAGGGGGTCGGGCGCCTCCCGCCGCGGCTCATCTGGGGAGCTGACGGTGGCTGCATCCTTCCCGCTTGAAGGGCCCCGTGATGTGAGGCCCCCAGGGGAGAAGGCGCCCTTGCCCCTGGAGGGGGTTCCGGAAGGCGCGAGCTGGGCTGGGCGTGGGGCTTCAGAGGCAGGGTGGCTGTCAGGAGACTCGGAGCTGGGAGCCTCGGAGAGCGGCATCCAGGCTGAGATTTGCGGGCGGTGCCACCTAGGGTCAGGTAGGTCTTTACACGGTGAGCACTGGAGGGCCTAGGAGAGCCAGGGGGTGGGTGGGCCTAGGAGCAGGCTCAGCACCAGCTGTGAGGGCCCCTCAAGACCCTCCGGTCAGCAGTCTGGGGCTGGCAGCTGGTGCGGGGGGCTGGCAGGGAACCGTGGGTCTGCGATTGTGAGTTGTGTGTCGGCAGGCGAGTGCGTGCACGGAGGGCAGAGTTTACGTGGGCGATCGTGCGCGTGTGCGGGTGTGAGCGCACGCGTGTGCCAGTGCTCCCCGTGCTGGGAACGCGTGCGCCTGCGCCTTTCCTTCCTGAGGGTCTGGGCTGCCCCGGCCTGGGTTACGTCTGGGTTACGTCCGTGAGGCTTTTTTGAGACTCCGGCAGGCAGGCCGAGGCTGGCGGCTGCAGAGGTGGGGACGGTGGTTGTTTCCTCGGGGTTACCAGGGCAAGGTCGAGCCAAATCTGAGCTTTTGTTTGTCTCTCCCCTGCCCGCAGCAGCCTGCGGCCTGTTTCATTCATTATTAAGTTTTAAATCCGCCTGCCCGAAGAGAAACTTGAGACCCTGCACTCACCCCTTGCTTGGGCTGGCTGCTTTCGACAAGGTGGGGGACTCCGGGGGCTTCCTGGGCTGTGTCCTGTGTGCTTTTGTTTTCCCAGGACCGCCAGCCCTTAGGTTTGTTTAGGTTTTCCCTGAGGATGGGTGAGGCTGGATGGGCCAACGAGGGGGGACGGTCCCCAGGGAGGGAGGGAGGGACGCACAGAGCCTCTTCCTCGCCTCAGGGCTCCGAGCTCTGTGGCTGTCTGCATCCTGGTCCTTCCCCTGTTCACCGGACCCCGAGGCCATATCCCGAGGTCCCTGGTGGGCTTGGGGGGCGTGGAAACAAAGAAACAAAGAAAACAGCCCCCTCAGGATGGTCTGGGCTGGGGAATGCGTCCTCGGTGCCCTAGGCTACTTCCTGCTTCCTGTCTGAGCTGGAGTCTGATGTCACCGTGCCTTGTGGTTTCGCACCTCCTGAGGTGTCTTGTCCACTACCTGAGACGCAGTTCCTGCTTCACCGGCTCCCCCGTCCCCAAAGAATGCGCAGCCTGGGACGATTCAGTAAAGGGCTGTTTTATTGTTTTTTGGCAAAATTTTGCCCATGCCCCTAAGGACCAGCGGGATTTCCCTCCAGGGTTGGGGGCTGGAGGGCGTTGATCAGGTGAGGGGACTTGTCCTCCGTTTGGCCTATGGGACTGATGGGCTGTGAGGTCATTTCTGGTGACTTTGTCCAGGCTGTGCCTCCTTTCCCCATCAGGGAAGTGGCCAGAGTCTCACCTCTGGTGGGGGTGGGGGTGCCACGTCCAGGCCCCTGCAGGTGTTGCTGAGGGAAAGGCCATTTCCCTGCCGTAACCTGCCGCCCCTCTGCCGTGTCCTCTGCCGGTGGGAAGGCCCTCGTGTCCACTCGCTTCCGGCCCCCGCCCCTCCCGCCTCCCCGCGCAGTTGGCCAGCTGCACAGCCTCAGCCCGCCCGCTGTCGAGAAGCTGGCTCTGTCCTTGTTTCTCGGCAGCCCTGGGAATTGCCTCTAATCTCCTCCCTGCCTCCCCCTGCAGATGGTGATGACGACCCACAACTCTCCTGGGTGGCCTCGTCTCCCTCCAGCAAGGATGTTGCGTCACCCACGCAGATGATCGGAGATGGCTGCGACCTCGGCCTCGGCGAGGAGGAAGGGGGCACGGGCCTGCCGTACCCTTGCCAGTTCTGCGACAAGTCCTTCATCCGCCTGAGCTACTTGAAGAGGCACGAGCAGATCCACAGCGACAAGCTGCCGTTCAAGTGCACCTACTGCAGCCGCCTCTTCAAGCACAAGAGGAGCCGTGACCGGCACATCAAGCTGCACACGGGCGACAAGAAGTACCACTGTCACGAGTGCGAGGCGGCGTTCTCCCGCAGCGACCACCTCAAGATCCACCTGAAGACCCACAGCTCCAGCAAGCCCTTCAAGTGCACCGTGTGCAAGCGCGGCTTCTCCTCCACCAGCTCGCTGCAGAGCCACATGCAGGCCCACAAGAAGAACAAGGAGCATCTGGCCAAGTCGGAGAAGGAAGCCAAGAAGGACGACTTCATGTGCGACTACTGCGAGGACACCTTCAGCCAGACCGAGGAGCTGGAGAAGCACGTGCTCACCCGCCACCCGCAGCTCTCGGAGAAGGCGGACCTGCAGTGCATCCACTGCCCCGAGGTCTTCGTCGACGAGAACGCGCTGCTCGCCCACATCCACCAAGCCCACGCCAACCAGAAGCACAAGTGCCCCATGTGTCCCGAGCAGTTCTCCTCGGTGGAGGGCGTCTACTGCCACCTGGACAGCCACCGACAGCCTGACTCCAGCAACCACAGCGTCAGTCCCGACCCCGTGCTGGGCAGCGTGGCCTCCATGAGCAGCGCCACGCCTGACTCCAGTGCCTCCGTGGAGCGGGGCTCCACCCCGGACTCCACCCTGAAGCCGCTGCGGACACAGAAGAAGATGCGGGATGACGGGCAGGGCTGGTCCAAGGTGGTCTACAGCTGCCCCTATTGTTCCAAGCGGGACTTCAACAGCCTGGCCGTGCTGGAGATCCACCTGAAGACCATCCACGCGGATAAGCCCCAGCAGAGCCACACGTGTCAGATCTGCCTGGACTCCATGCCCACCCTCTACAACCTCAACGAGCACGTGCGCAAGCTGCACAAGAACCACGCCTACCCCGTGATGCAGTTCGGCAACCTCTCCGCCTTCCACTGCAACTACTGCCCCGAGATGTTCGCGGACATCAACAGCCTGCAGGAGCACATCCGCGTCTCCCACTGCGGCCCCAACGCCAACCCGCCCGACGGCAACAACGCCTTCTTCTGCAACCAGTGCTCCATGGGCTTCCTCACCGAGTCCTCCCTCACCGAGCACATCCAGCAGGCCCACTGCAGCGTCGGCAGTGCCAAGCTGGAGTCTCCGGTCATGCAGCCCACGCAGTCCTTCATGGAGGTCTATTCCTGCCCCTACTGCACCAACTCGCCCATCTTCGGCTCCATCCTGAAGCTCACCAAGCACATCAAGGAGAACCACAAGAACATTCCGCTGGCCCACAGCAAGAAGTCCAAGGCAGAGCAGAGCCCGGTGTCGTCTGACGTAGAGGTGTCTTCCCCTAAGCGGCAGCGGCTCTCGGCGAGCGCCAACTCCATCTCCAACGGCGAGTATCCTTGCAATCAGTGCGACCTCAAGTTCTCCAACTTTGAGAGCTTCCAGACACACCTGAAGCTGCACCTGGAGCTGCTGCTGCGGAAGCAGGCGTGCCCACAGTGCAAAGAGGACTTCGACTCCCAGGAGTCCCTCCTGCAGCACCTGACGGTGCATTACATGACCACGTCGACGCACTACGTGTGCGAGAGCTGCGACAAGCAGTTCTCCTCGGTGGACGACTTGCAGAAGCACCTGCTGGACATGCACACCTTTGTGCTGTACCACTGCACCCTGTGTCAGGAGGTCTTCGACTCCAAGGTGTCCATCCAGGTGCACCTGGCGGTGAAGCACAGCAACGAGAAGAAGATGTACCGCTGCACGGCCTGTAACTGGGACTTCCGCAAGGAGGCCGACCTGCAGGTGCATGTCAAACACAGCCACCTGGGCAACCCGGCCAAGGCACACAAGTGCATCTTCTGCGGGGAGACCTTCAGCACCGAGGTGGAGCTGCAGTGCCACATCACCACGCACAGCAAGAAGTACAACTGCAAGTTCTGCAGCAAGGCCTTCCACGCCATCGTCCTGCTGGAGAAGCACCTGCGGGAGAAGCACTGTGTGTTTGATGCCACGACCGAGAATGGCACGGCCAACGGGGTGCCCCCTACGGCCGCCAAGAAGGCCGAGCCCGCTGACCTGCAGGGCATGCTGCTTAAGAACCCCGAGGCGCCCAACAGCCACGAGGCCAGCGAGGACGACGTGGATGCGTCGGAGCCCATGTACGGCTGTGACATCTGCGGGGCGGCCTACACCATGGAGGTGCTGCTGCAGAACCACCGGCTGCGGGACCACAACATCCGGCCGGGCGAGGACGACGGCTCGCGCAAGAAGGCCGAGTTCATCAAGGGCAGCCACAAGTGCAACGTCTGCTCACGGACCTTTTTCTCGGAGAACGGGCTCCGGGAGCACCTGCAAACGCACCGGGGCCCTGCCAAGCACTACATGTGTCCCATCTGTGGCGAGCGCTTCCCCTCACTGCTGACGCTCACCGAGCACAAGGTGACCCACAGCAAGAGCCTGGACACGGGCACCTGTCGCATCTGCAAGATGCCCCTGCAGAGTGAGGAGGAGTTCATCGAGCACTGCCAGATGCACCCCGACCTGCGCAACTCACTCACGGGCTTCCGCTGCGTGGTCTGCATGCAGACGGTCACCTCCACGCTGGAGCTCAAGATCCACGGCACCTTCCACATGCAGAAGCTGGCAGGCAGCTCGGCCGCGTCCTCCCCCAACGGGCAGGGGCTGCAGAAGCTCTATAAGTGTGCCCTGTGCCTCAAGGAGTTCCGCAGCAAGCAGGACCTGGTGAAGCTCGACGTCAACGGGCTGCCCTATGGCCTCTGTGCTGGCTGCATGGCCCGCAGTGCCAACGGACAGGTGGGCGGCCTGGCTCCGCCCGAGCCCGCTGACCGGCCCTGTGCTGGCCTCCGCTGCCCCGAGTGCAGCGTCAAGTTTGAGAGTGCTGAGGACCTGGAAAGCCACATGCAGGTGGACCACCGCGACCTCACGCCAGAGACCAGTGGGCCCCGGAAAGGTGCCCAGACGTCGCCAGTGCCCCGGGTAAGTGCCGCCCGCGTGAACCTGCCCCTGCTCCGCGGGCTCCACGGATGCCCGCCGGAGCCGCACAGCCTGAGCGCCGTATTTCCTGGCGGTGCTCCCTTTAGTAGCCCAGAGAGGCAGCGCCGCGGCGCGCCCTGCGGTGGTTGAGCACATCTGCTCTGGGCAGCCTCCTCGAGTTTGACCCACAGTGTTGCCATTTCCTTCCCAGCCGTGTGAATTGTTTGTCTCTCTGGGCCTCGTTTGTCAAGTGCTCATCTGTAAAATGAGAATAACAACCGTCCCAACTTCGTAGAACTGTTGTGGGGGCCAGTGACACAGGTAAAGTGGCTGGCGCGGTGGCCGACGCGTGGTGAGCGCTCTGTCGCTGCCGGCTGGCACTGCTGCTGTTGATCTGAGGACTTCATCGTTTGCTTCCTGGGTCTCCCTAACTTCATTGGGCCTTAGATCCGGCATTCTTTTGACAATTCGTGCAGATAACACACGTATTTGAAGGGCGGAGAACCTGGCGCTCAGCGCTCACTCACGCTAGTTGTATCCCCAGCTGATGTCACCCACGGCGTCATTAAAGTCAGTGCAGTTGCTGGTGTGTGCAAGGCCCTTAGAAATGGTTCGATTGCTGTTATCATTAATGATTGATAGATTGATTCATTCATCAAATTTTCCCTGAACGCCTATTATGCTTGGAGGTGCCTGGGAGCCAGGGAGAACTAGAAACGGCCCCGTCTTGTGGGCTCGTGGGGACCAGAGGGAGCCACAGGCCCACAGCAGGTGGCGTTCAATGAGGCAGAGGAAGTCTGGGCTCTTGGTGGGTCCACACAGGCCTTGGCTACAGGGGCTGAGAGCCCCCCGATGGTGCGCCTGGAGCCCACATGGCCCTTGGGTGTTAGACAGCGCAGGCCCGGGGGTTCCCACTGGGTCTGCGTTGTCTGTCTCCAGACTGAGGAGGTGCCAGGTCGGTCTCAGAAGCATCTTTCCCTCCGGGGCTGCTGCTGGCGCCATTGGCAGGGAAGCAGGATTTGGGGAAGGGGCACCTGCCACAGGTGCCTGCTGGGGCACAGAGATGTTTGCTGGGGGTGTTTGGCCTCGGGACCAGAACTAGGGCCTGTGCCCCGGGATTTTGAGGGGCAAAGGGGACAGAGGGAGAGAAGAGGGCTGGAGAGAGTGAAGGAGAATCCCGCAGGGGAAGGGACCTTAGAGCCTTCTGCCCAGCCCCTGGTGCTGCGCATGGCCCCACGGAAGCCCAGTGAGCCCAAGGGACCCGTCCAAGGACACCTGGCCAGGGAGAGGAGCACCTGAACGAGGACAGAGCCACGTGTAGGGTATCCAGTAGGACACTCTTCAGAGGTCCTGAGCGTGGACACCGGTCACCACTGCCCAGCCTATGCTTGCTGGTTGGCCCAGGTCTTGGGGAATAGTCTTGGGGAGCATTTGGGTCCTGGAGTCAGATGGCCTGGGTTAAAATCGCCCTCTCCAAGGACCCAGCTGTGACTTGACTTCTCTGGGCCTCCGTCCTGCCCTGCAAAGCCAGTGGGTCACAGTAATGGTAATTAATAGTGATGGTAGCAGTAGTAAGACTCATGTCCAGCTCCAGAGTCAACATCACCTGGGGGTCATCACCTGGGGGCCGGGTTGGTGTCTTTCTGGTTTTTTAACCCGCGTCTGCTCTGACTGGTCAGTGCCGGGTCCTCACAGCTGTTAAGTATCGTGGCCGTTGCCTGTGCTGACCCCAGGGTTTTGCTCTGAGGATTAAATGAGTCGGTTAAGTGCCAGGTACACAGTAAACAGTCCACACCTACTGAGGGGTAAGGGTGTGCCAAGCACTTGCCATCTGTTTAATCCTCATAACTTTCCATTTTGCAAATGAGGAAACTGAGGCATAGAACCGTATAGTCATTTGCCTCAAGCCCCTGGGTCTCAAGAGGCAGAGGGGGATTTGAGCCCAGGCAGGTCGCCTCTGATGCTGCAGCCTGTGCCCTTGCCCAGGACTCTACCCAGAAACCCTGGAGCCCATCCTGGCTGCAGGAAGGGCGAGGCCGGCTGGGGTGGGGTCCGGGGCGGTCATGCCCCATGCTCAGGCTGGGGGACAGCGTGGCTGTGCTGGCCCCCGTGCCTGCTTCTTCCTGGTGTACCCCAGCCTTTTCGGCACTTTTCACCCCTCCCTTTTCGGCACTGCCCACGACCGTGCTGGGTTTCCTGACGGCCAGGGAGCTGCTTCCAGCGCCTCCAAAGCCTTGGGTGCTTTGAGCCTCCTCACTCTGCCCTGGTTCCAGCATCAAGTACCACTTTGTAAAAGCCCCTACTACGTGCAAGGTGCTCTCTTGGGTACCAACTCTTACGTCATCTCCATGGCAACATCCTGGGAGCCTTGCTGTGGCCCGTTTTGGGGATCCATACTGAGAAAGGTGTCACCACGTACCCACGGACGCACGGCTGTGCGTGGCAGTGCAGGGCCTGAAACCTGAGGGGGGCCTGTTTCCTGGGAGCCCCACAGCCTGCTTCCCCCTGCCTTCAGCTCTTGCGGGAGATGGGTGAGCTGCGTCACATCCCTGCCTACCTAGAGGCCTGGGCAGACGGGCTGTTTGCAGAAAGGAGCCAAGGCTGCCCCCGCCAAGGCAGCGTTCTCTGGGGCCCTGCCCCTGCCGGGGCACGCCTCGGGGCAGGGCCCGGCTGTCTGTTAGCTCACCCCTTCCTCCCCTAGGACTCACTCATGTAAGAATAGACTCTGGGGGCTTTACAGGGGCTTGGGGGCTGGCAGGCTGGGACCCTTGGGAGTGTTTCCATAGCAACCAGCTCTCGGAGGACTGGGTTCCCGTGGGGCCCAGGCTGCTGTCAGCTGAAACATGAAGCATTGAGTTTCTACCTCCCCGTCTGTTTATGGGTAATAACATCACCCAACGCAGGGACAGCGTGACTGTAACTTGGCCCTCCGTCCCCTCAACAGGTCCCCATGGGGCCTTCCTCTGCCAGGTGGGCGGCCTGGGTGCCCTCACAACCCATTTTACAGCCAGGTGAACACACATCCATATCAGAGGGTTTGTCTGGGTCCCACTAGCTTTCTGTCACCTAGACCAGGCCTGTCCAGGGAGGTCTGGGGCGTGGAGCCACGACTGGCAGCTGAGACAGTGGGCTCCAGAGGGGCCTGCCGGGCACCGAATCCCACCTCCCCAGCACAGGGCTTTGGCCAAGTGATGCAGCCTCTTGAAACTCCTCTTCTCCATCCCCAAAGCGGAGCTTGCAGAGTGGTGGTGAGTACTCAGTATGAACGCTGCCTGCACACAGCAGGCGCTCAGCAAATGGTAGCTGCGACCTCTGTCATGGACAGTCAGGAGCTCCTCGTGTCTTTCCTGTCTCTCCCTCCTTTCCTGGAGGGCCCAGCCAGTCCCTCCCCCTCCCTCTCCGTCTCTGCCACTGTCAGGTGTGTTTTCCTCCTGCCCGTGGCCCCCCACTGAGGCTGCCCAGGGCTGTGCCGAGGGAGGCGGCCCTGGCCACAGGCCCTGGAACTCAGCTTTGCTCCTCCTGGGCAGGGCCCCAGGGTAGGGGCTTACGGCAGAGGAGGTGCTCTGGATGTCCCGCTCCGTCTTTCTGTAATTACATCTCCTTGTGGGGTCTGAAGCTCGCGAGGAGGAGGGGTCCCTGCGGGGTGGAGAAGGGGGACAGACCAAGGGTGGATACTGGGGTGAGGACTAGGAGCTGGCTGAGTTCAGGGGGTGTTCAGGCTGCTGAGCCTGTGTGTGTCTGTGCACCTACGTACACGCATGCATCCACGTGCATGTTGGGGTCTGTGCACACAGCTGCATTGGGAGCTGCTTGCAGCTCTGTGGGTATATTTGAGAGTGTCAGGGTTCCAGTGAGAGAGCTGAAGGCGCATGTGTGTGTGGACAAGTTTGGATATGTCCATCTGCGTGCCCTTGTGGGTCCCCGTTCCTCTGGGAGTGCTGCACATACGTATCTGTTTTGAGGTTGCTGTGCACGGGGGTCATAGGTGTGTCTCTGAGGGTCTTGTGTGTCGATGGTGAGTTGGGTGAGGGTGAGCATGTGGATGCGTACATGTATGCTTGCACTTCTGTGTTTGTGTCACGTGTGTGTGTTGGTGTGTGTGGTCAGCAGTTCTCTTGGCCCCTCCGTCTTGTCTGGAGTCCCCTGGGGCCTATGTCACCGTGACAAAGGGCCCAGTTACTTGGTGGTGCTCTTCCTGCCACCGGGGGCGGGGGGGTGGTGGAGGGCGTGTGGCGTGGCTTCTCTTCCTGCCCAAAGCCCTGGTGATTTACATCCAAGCGCAGGGAGCTCTCTTCATTCACCTGCCCCTTAGGGGGCAGCCAGATCACTTTGATCACGGACAGTTCCCCACATCCGCCTGCACCAGCTGTGGCCTCCAGAGACTTCCACCCGAGCGCATCCTTGGAGGGGGACATGGTCTTCCTCCCCTGCCACGGCCACAGCCTGACACCACCTCCTTCTTCCCACCCACAGGGGCCAGGCAGCCCCATCCAGCAGGACATCCCGGGCTTCCTTGGGAAGGAGCCTCCTGCGTATGCTTCATTCCTGCATTCACTTGTTCGTTCCTCATTCACTCATTCAAGCACCAGGGGCTCCCATACTTGCCAGGAAGAGTGGGCGGAGGCACGTGTGAGGCAAAATGAATGATTTTGATGGGGGAGAAAGCCAAGGTGGTTCCCCTTTATGAGCATGGAACTCTGGAACTGCGCCCCCTAAGAAGCCCTCAGTCCCTGCTGTCCCCTAATGGCTTGAACATCTCCCTCTGCGTGTGAGGCTGGACTCCCCACCCTGCCCTACCTACCAGCCCACTCCCTGCTCCCTGAGCTCACCCAGTTCTTGCTGGGGCATCTCCATGCTGAGTGCCTGCTTCTCAGCCCTGTGCTGTGGCCTGTCCTGAGGACACACTGAAGACCCCAGATCTCCTGAAACACTGGGGAGAGGCCCCTGGTCTCATCAGAGTGGGTCCTGGAGCCGGAGCAGGGACCTTGCCGTTGGAGCCTGAAGCACCCAGCACCAGCTTCTCCAGTTGTTTCTTTCTTCACGCACTCATTTGTTCAACATTTTCTTAGCACCAACAATAATCGTGACAAAAATTAAATAATTATTAGGCTCTCACCTTGTGCCAGGCCCTGTGCTAAGGTGGTGGGGTTCTAGGATATTTAAGTCATCTTTTGTTCTCTTTGTGCCTTCTTCCCTAATAGAGTGCTTTGCATATATCATTCTGTAGCTTTGCTCATGCGTTCAACAAGTGCTTGTTAAACACTTGGTCTGTGCCGCATCAAAGGTGAACAGAACACACTTCTGGCCCACTGGGTGCTCAGGCTGCGATGGGGGAGAAGACGGTCAGTCAGCCACAATACAACAGTGTGTTAATTACCCATGTGCTTTTAAGATAAGCTTGGGGGTTGGGGTGGGGGGCTGCACTCATTCTGGGGTGGGAAGAGAGGGCGTCTCAGAAGAGGTGGCACTTAGACAGAATCCTCAAGGATGGAGGGCTGCATAGCTGAGGGTTGGGTCTGGGTTCTCAGCCAAGAAATCTGAAGTCCTACTCCCTTTTCCAGGCATAAGAGAAGCCTCATCATCCCAGGAGCCAAAGTGGTCTTCAAAAAACTTGGATATTTTGATTCCCAATACTACCCCTCATCCTTCAAAAAAACCCACGCCATAGTCCTTCCCCCAGACAACACCATCTCTGTCCTCAGGGGGCTGGTTTCACAACTGCTCAGACTTACTTGTGAGAGTAAGATCCACTCTTTGGAATGAATCTTTAAGAAGATTTGAAGCTTTTTATCTCCATTTTTCTGCCCTTGCTGTGAAAAGGCAGCTGGTAATAGCCCCCATGTGTGGAGACCAGCTGTAGAATCAGCTGGGGTCATGTGTGCTTAGGGCTGATGAGGAATTCCTTGGCCACCCTTGAGCACTGAAGTTGGCAGGAACTGTGTCCCTACATGGTTCTTAGGGTAGGTAAATAGATGAGAAGGTTGTTGGATGGCTAGAAAGATGGATGGATGGATGGATGATGGATAGATGGTTGAGTGGGTGAATGGTTGAATGGGTAGATGGATGAATGGATGGATGGATGGATGGAGTGGGTGGGTAGATGATGGATGGATGGGTGGATGGATGGATGGATGGGTGGGCGGGTGGATGGATGGATAGGTGGATAGATGAGTGGGTGGGTAGATGATGGGTGGGGGGTTGGATGATGGATGGATGGTTGAGTGGGTAGATGGATGAATGTGTGGATGAATGGATGGATGGATGGATGGGTGGATGATCTATGGGTGGGTGGGTGGATGTGTGTGTAGATGGATGAATGGGTAGACAGAGAAGGTAGGGGGATGGATGGATAGACTGATGGATGAATAGATGAATGTGTGGCTGGATGAGCAGATGGAGGATGGAAGGATGGGTAGATGGAGGATGGATGAATGGGTGGATGGATGGGTAGATGGATGGATGGGTAGATAAATTTGCCCTTCCAAGCAGGGCACCCTCCCTCAGCTCCCAGAAAGATTCAACTTGGGATGAGGCAGTTTCCCCAGCTCTAGCAGAGGAGCAGGTCCCTTGGACTGTGGCCTGATGCCCCTTCCCTAGGCTGGCAGAGCTGCACCCAGAGGGAGGTGGGAAGAGAATGGCCTGGGGATACATGGGAGGGGACTTCTGGAAAGCCTTGAGCCAGGCCCTCCAGTAATTTTTGCTTTTCTTTTCTCTAGCTCCTGACTCTCGAATTCATTTCTTTTTGATTTCCAAACAGAAAAAGACGTACCAGTGCATCAAGTGCCAGATGACCTTCGAGAATGAGCGAGAGATACAAATCCACGTTGCCAACCACATGATTGGTAAGAGAGCATTTCTTCACCGGTGCTTGACAGTGCAGCACCAGTCATCGTTTTACTGCCTTTTAGGCCAAAGGACAGAATCACTGTGCTGTTTCCTAGACCTTGCAAATGGGAATAAAATGTCAGAGTGGGAGCGTCTTCTCCATCTCAGCCTTCTTGTCGCGGCTCCACTCACATTGCAATCAAACTTTTGACAGTCTCTTCCATTTCCCAGCATAAATTTCCCTCCATTTCTGAAACAAAGTGCTTTCCAGTTGTCAAGCACTCAGGGGCAATTATGCTTCAATTTCGTATGTCATGACATTGAATAGATTTAACTGCTCATGTTTCCCCACTCAACATGGTGAATTCCTCAAGCACACTGTCAAAACAGAATGCTTACCAACTTATTTCGGTGCTTTTCCTATTCCTCTTCAAGTGGTTTGGCCTTTGGAAAATTCATCCTTTCTAGAAGGGGGGCTTTCAAGGTCCTGGGGAGTTCACACCCTTGGCACAGGGACTGGGGAAGCCGTGAAGCCTTGCTTGCCTCGGGTGGGTGGGCGCGGTCTCCTGGCAGCTGGGGAAGCCCTGTTGGGCGAGAGAGGGCGCAGCTGGATGTTCTGATGGGCGTGGAGGTTCCCGGGGCAGGAGCTGGCTTGGGGTGGGCTGGGGCCTCGGAGAGCTTCTGGAGTCCCGATGCCTTGGTCTTTCCGGATGTGTGATCACCCTCTCCAGGACTCCTGCAGTCGAGCAGTGAGGTTTCGGCTGTGGGCCGAGCGTTCTGCTCCGCACCCCATCTCCGCATTTCTTCTTCTGGCATCTTTTCATTGTAGTCTTAACGGGAGCCGAGCCACCGGAGAACCGCTTTACAAACCCCTTATTGCGTGCCTCCGAAAACCTCCCGCAAGCGTACAGCTTAGTGTGTTCTCACAACACCCAGGTCCAGAAACAGACTATTCCTGGCCCGCTTCAGCCCCTCCCCCACCAGCAGAAGGTCCTCCCTGTGGTCGGAGAGCCTGGGTTGGGTTTGCCTGATTCGTACTTAATATAGGTGGAATCACACAGTTTCATTTGTTTCGCTTTTAGGTTATCGCCTCTAGTTGGAGACTGTTCATTTATCTGTTCGACTCTTGATGGGTCCATTTTGTAGTGTTTCAAATTGTGCTGGAATATTCCTGTACATGTCTTTGGTGACTATATGTATGGGATTTCAATGGGATCATAGGGACATATAGATGTGTATTTGTATATTATATATAAAATACTGTTACAGATACTATGTATGTATAAATACAATGGGAATGTAGGATTAGAAGTAGAATTGCGGGGTCATAGGGGAGACGATGACCACTTTTAGTAGACACTGACAAATTTCCAGAGTGGTCGTATGAGCTTACGCGCCCACCGTCGGTGGTTGGTGCGCGAGCGTCCGGTTGCTCTGCGCCCGCGCGGCGCCACG
>NW_012142746.1:3601762-3624300 GCF_000956105.1 Propithecus coquereli
GCACTCCTGTTTGTAAGCTTGAAGGGCGAGAGGCTGGCTAATTGGACCA
The DNA here is from genome assembly GCF_000956105.1 of Propithecus coquereli. Lineage (NCBI taxonomy): Eukaryota > Metazoa > Chordata > Mammalia > Primates > Indriidae > Propithecus > Propithecus coquereli. The sequence continues at coordinate 3,601,812 of NW_012142746.1, forward strand.
CAGTGATTTCAAAGGTGTTTCTTCCCCCTCCCTTCCCTCTTCCCCCTGCCTTCTGTGCAGATTCTGGAAGCCGGGTGTCCTCAGGTGGAAGGCGAAGGGGTTGCTCTTAACTAGAGTCGTGGGAAATGCAAAAGGGGGGGTTGACTGGCATTTGGGCCCACGTGTGAGCTGAGGGCCGGGCTTCAGCTGAAACACTAGGGAGCCATTGAAGGTTTCAGAGCAGGGTGTGGCCTGGACTGAGCTGAGTGCTTGAGGAAGGTTAATCTGGCTGCAGAGTTGGGGGGATCCAGATGGAAAGAGATCGGAGACCCACCTGGTCTGGTCCTGCAGCGAGGGAATGGGGCACAGGGAGGTGACAGAACTTGTATCTGGCTGGTGCCCTGAGTCTGGTAGGTCCCGGTGGCTTGGGGACGCTTGCGGAAGGGAATGGCGGGAAGTGTGAGTGGAAGAGGGGAGGGCACAGCAGGCCTGGTTTGGGGCTGGCTCTGCAGTCCCAGTAAATCTGCTGGGCCCAGTGTCCCTGTGGACAGCTTCTCCTGCTAAATGGCCCAAGCCCAGAGTGGCTGCCCCGGAGCTGGCAGGGGTAAGAGTTCCCCTTAGTAGCACCAAGGGGACTTGGTGGGTAGAAGTGGTCCTGTTCAGCTTGGTGGCCTTCTCATAAACTCGGGGCACGTGGTGGGCTGAGGCAGGCCTCCCCAGGGACCCAGACTACTGGAGGCCTCCCCCAGGGGACGGTAAAGTGGCCTTTTTATAGCGGGGGCCTCTGCACAGCTGTGCAGCCTGAAGACCCTCGGAGTTACGACGACTCAGGGACATGTCTCTCTGCAAACATTTTCCCAGCACCCCTCTCCCTGCCGCTGCTGGGGAGGGAGTGATTCGGATCTGATCTAAAGACCAGGGTCTTTGGAAACCTTTTCAGCAGCAGGGTCCCCCCGCCCCAAAAAAAAACCCGAACCCCCTTCCCCGGGCCCCCCCCAACCCTTGAAAAGGCCTTAAAAAACCCCCCACCCAAAAAGCCCAAGGGGAACCTGGAACAAGCCGCAACCCCCGTCCCGGCCCCCCGCCGGACTGACCCGCTGTGCCAGCCGCCCGCCCCACCTCCCAGTGCGCCCCCAGGCTCTGCCCCCTCGGGAACGGCTGTGCGGGAGGCCCTGCCGTGGGCTCCCGGGGCTGCTGAAGGAGAGGGAAGGGGCCCAGAGGCAGCTACCCCGTAGCTGGAGGGAGGAGTCTGGGGTCCTCCCATGCATGTTGAACACGTATGTCCAAGGTGTGCACGCTGCCCCCCTGGGGCGACGGCGCCTCACCCTGGGAGAGGGTCTGGTCTGGGGACCCTGAGGAGCCGAGTTGCCCGGGATGCCTGCATTCTCCCGACTGCCTGGGGACGCCAGGGGGCTGAGAACTTGTTCTTGAGATAACAAACTCGCTGTGACCCAGGTTGGCTCCAAGGGAGTGACTCAGCCTCTGGGCCCCTGGGGGAAGCCCCAAGGAGGGTCAGGGCTGGGAAGGGATGGTCCTCGGGGAATCTCGTCAGGAATATTTGCCCTCGGTGTCCTTGGAAAGTGGCTGTGCACTCTCTGGCGGGCAGCCAGGCCCGAGCCAGGCCTGTCCCGGTGGGGCATTAGTCATCCGGAGCCTTCTTTTCTTGGTCATGTCGGCCCCTTTCCCTGGGCACATCTCAAGGGCTGGGCTTTGCTGTCAGGGGTGAAAAAACGGGGAAGGAGGGGACATTTGGAAGAGCAGCCCCTCCTGCGTACTGCTCAGGCCTTTAAAATGTCCCCAGCAGCCCCACTGTGGCAGGACTGGCCCTGGAGGGAGTAGAGGGGGTGTGTGTGTGTGAGAAAGAGAGAGAGAGAGAGAGAGAGAGAGAGAGAGAGAGAGAGAGAGTTTTTCGATCTTCCGAGTCTGCGAGTGTGTAAGAGCACAGCCGAGCTCTGGGGCCGCCCTGCAGACCGAGGCCGACCCTTTCCGCTGCCATTGGGACACCGCGACCTGCTGGAGGCCCGGCCCGCAGCGCTTTGGAGAGGAAGAGGTTGCTGGTCCAGGGGGAAGGTCTGGAGTGGAAAACAGTGTCTCGCCCCAACACCAGGGAGATACAGAGCCCCTCAAATACAGCCAAAGAGAAAAACACCTGAAAAGGAAAAGAAAAAGGGGTTTCTGTCTCCTTTCTGCCGGGAACACATGTTGCCGAATGGGGCTTTTTAATGGTGCTTTTGATTCAGGTAACACCAGACCCGAAACATCTGTCTAACCTTAATATGTGATAAAAATGTCTCCTGCTCCCCCCGGAGATCGTGTTTCGGGGTCTGGAGCTGTTCTGTCAGAATAACAAGCCTGTATAGCGAGCCTATAACCCAATTCCGTTTTATTCTTTTTTTTTCCTGGCCAAACCCCCAAACTCGGGCACCGTTACTTCCCCCCAGCGGCCCTCGTGGGTGAGGAAAGCAGCCCCGAGGACTGAGTTTCCCTGACTTGGAGTCCCACCGGTTCATCTGAGGAAGCTGCTGTTGATCAGGCGCTTTGGTCTATGGAGAATCCATTAGTTCTGAATTTTGCAGTAGCGGAAATTGTCTCATTTTCATGAATTTCTTTTGTGTATGTATATTTTTTAAGAGGGAGAGCGGCCTCTGTACTTGGGGCTTCCTCTGATAGTAACCTCAGACCATGTTCAGTCAACATGGTTAAACCCTTGGCAGGCTCGGCGGGGGCCTGCTAGCCCAGCTCAGCAGGCGGTGACCTACATGTTCGATATCATGTCACGAGTCTAAGATACGGGAGCTCAGAGGACAGGCGTGTTGCCCAATCTGGGCATTCCAGGAAAGCTTCCTGGAGGAGGTTATACCTCATCAGGGTCTAGAGGATGGGAAGTGAGGTGGGAGGGGAATGCCAGGCCGGGAAAGCAGTACCAGCAGGTCACAGAGGAGAGAGGCCTGCAGTAAGCGGGGAAGCAGCGGACGGTCAGCACTGCTCAGAGCGAGTCGTGCCGCGGGAGGCGGGTGGATCGCGGCAAAGACGGTGAGGTAGGGTAGGGGAGGGAGGATGAGGATGTTGGCGAGGAGGGTGTGGTCGGACAAACATTTAAGAGGCAAACCCAGCACGATTTGTCAACTGAGTGGGCCTGGCAGGGGAAGTTCAGAGTGACTGGGGGTCTCGGGTGGCCAGGTTTGGTTGGCAGGCGGCAGATGCTGTCGTGCCGGAAGAAGAGCTGTTAGGGACTGGCGAAGACGATGATGCCACTGACGATCTGTAATGTCAGCTCACGAAGCACCAGGCCGTTCCTTCTGTATCCGCAGGTGGCATCCCTCCACCCTTAACGCCCCGCGAGGGAGGTTCTAGCATTACCCCCGTGCTATACACGGGGCGCTGAGGTGTCGTGTCCAGCGTCCGTCATTCCAGGGTGGGGGTGTGACTCAGAGCCCGTTCCTCTCACCCCCGAACCTGAAGGCTCGTCACACGCGGGGAGCTCGCGCTTGCCGGTGATGCCTAGGCCTTGCACGAGAGGGTGTCTGGCCGCCTGGCAGTTGGCTACCTGGGCAGGAGCTCAGGAGCAAGGCCTGGGCTGGGGAGGGGCTCGGGGGCATCAGCATAGATGGCAAGGGCATCTGGGGGCGCCAGGGGAGTGAGGAGCGTGGTGCCATCAGTGCCGAGACAGCAGGGTCTCTAGGAGTGGCAGCTGCACACAGTGGGAGAAGCCACGGAGAGGCCCCGGGAGGCAGGTGGAAGAGGGTCCGCTGGAAGCGCAGCGAGCGGTCATCGTGTCCTGGGTGTGAGCGGGGTGGGGGCTCAGGTAGAAGGAGGGGCTGCGAGCAGGTGGGGAGTCCCGCGGTGAAGGGTCCAGGCTGCAGGGGAGGGTGGGGAGCAGCAGCTGGAGGGGTCTGAAGGTCACAGGGAGTTTTTGCATGTTTGAGAGGGAGAGACCAGAGTGTGTTTCTGGGCTAGAGTGACAGAGCCCGCAGGGAGGGGCAGAGGAAGGACCGAGCGAGGGGAGATGCCGCAGAGCTGGTCCGGAGGAGCAAGGGCTAGGCCCCAGCACCGCCTTGCTCAGGCCAGCGCACAGGCTTGTCTTTTTCTTCCTGCTGTCCTGTTGCCACGGGCTCGGTGCCCTCAACTGTGAACTGACTTTGTTGAATGCCCTTCATGGTCTTTCGGCTCCTTGGCAGCAGCTGACATGTGTGCAGTTTCCCTCGTATGTGCTTCCGGCCGAGCCTTACAGGAGTAATGGCAGACAGCAAGGGCCTGCGGCCGGCAGCGGCCCCAGAGCATGGTCGCCTCTGCCCTGAGCTCCCCGTTGTGTCAGAGCCGCAGACTGCATTTTGGATGCCGGCTGGGTCTCCCCTCCCTGTGGGTGCCGGGGGCCCGGTGGAGAGAGAGTGGCGGATGCAGACCCCTCCCACGAGGAGTCGGGGAGCCCGTCACTGGCTGATTGGTTTCACGGATGTCCTGCCTGGTGCGGTTCCCAGCTCATCTGCCTGGGGAGACCGAAGCGGGGAGAAGGGAAGTGAGTTCCCCGAGACACACGGTGGTGAGCTGTGAACTTGAGTTGGAGAGAGAACTTGAGGTCACTGAAGGGAGCATTTCCAAACGGAGAATCCTTTAGGAAGTTACTGGTTTTTTTCCTATAGATCTTTGTCAAGCACCAATAGGTTGCTCGATCTGCCGTGGGTGTGAGTATTAATGGGAAACAGAGTGTGCACGTGCACACACACAGCGTAGAACTCCACCGTGAAGCACACGGTTAAGTGCACGGGCTCTGCAGTTGGAGGGCTCCAGCTCCCGGCCGCGTCACTTCGTGGCTAAGTTACCTCACCGTTTCCTTCAGCTCCTCATCTGTAAAATGTCCTCATCTTAATAGTACATGGTAGTTGAGGCAGGACTCTTTCAGTGGCAAGTCAGAAACCCAGCTCACGGTGGCTAAAGCATAAGAGAATTTACTATTGGTTCAGGTAATGGAAAAGTCTAGGGATACATTGGATATCAAGCTTCAGGCATGGCTGGATCCAGGGGCTCCAAGAAAGTCATTTCCAGTCTGTCTCTCTTTTGTGTCTTAGCCCTGCTTTCCTATTTGTTGCCTCTGTTCCCCAGCGGGCTTCCCTGGTGCAAGATGACAGGTTCCCAGGTGGGCTCCCCTGGTGCGAGATGACAGCCAGCAGTCCCGGCGCAGAGGGGCATGTGCTTCCCCATCAGCTGCAAAGGTCTGGGCACGAGGCTCACTGATCTCAGCAGGGTCCTGAAGCTGCCCATGAGCCAGTCATTGTGGCCAGGAAGGAGGAGCAGGTTGTCTGGGTGCCACTGCCCTCCCTGGGAGTGAGCCCCTCCAACAGCGGGAGTCGGGGCTTATTCTGAGTAGAAATGGGAAGTTTCCACACAGAGGGGCAGCAGACACAGTGAAGGCTCACCACACCTACCTGCTGGGGCCATATGGAGGATTAAATGAGGTAAAATGTATGACGAGGGCCCAGCACGCTGCCTGGCACGTGTACCTTCTCAATCAATGGTACACACCAGTGTTGCACTAATATTAGTCCCCGTGGCAGGGCCTAATTAAAGATAATGATGCAGACACAGTAATGGCAATGGAATCCTTGTTGAGAGAGGGCACGCTGAGCCCCTCTGTGGCCATGCTAAGCCTCCATCCCGGTGTCTGCACTCAGCAGCTCGGAGAGTGCTGCGGAGGGCTTCCTGGGGGAGGAAGACTGGCGCCTGCTTTGTCAAGCCTCCAGGAGACTGGGCCTGCAGGATAGACTCAGAAGGAGTAGCCCGATCAAGCTGATTTTTCATTTGCTTCTTCACTCATTCGGCAGTTTTTTTCCCTTCATGGCACCCGCCATGTGCCAGGTACTAAGCATGGATGTTGCAGCGAGCGGAACAGTCCTGCCGTCCTGGAGCGTAGAGTCTCCTGGAACCATCTAGATGGATGTCCAAAAGAAAACCCGGAATAGATCCTGATTATGTCAGGTAGTGACGGGCACATGCAGAAAACAGGGAGGGTCACGGGTATGTGTGGGAGCAAGGTGAAGCCGATGGTCGGCTGCATCCCCTCCGGGAGGTGACCTGCAGGCTTAGAGCAGCAGGTCAGAGAGAATGCTCTCGGCAGAGAGCATTTCTGGTTCCCATCAGGTGGGTCCACTGGTCCACAAGTCCACTGACCTTGAGCTGCCACTCTGAGTGTCCTTTCGTGGTAGGAAGGGGTGATCCTGGGGGGGTGGGGACAGATCATGGTGACAGGAGACGAGGGCCCGGCCTGGCATTAATTGGGTGACACTTCTGGTGCCTAGAGGGCCCCCGTGGTCAGACTCCCAGGCCACTGACACCCAGAAACAGCAGTCTGAGACTCAAGCATCCACTCCTTCAACCTCTCTCTAGATTATGCTCAGACAGCCCCACACAGGGTCATTTTGCCAGCAGAGCTCTGTAACCCCAGCAGGTTGGGGACTTCAGGTCTCCCTGCCTGTGTCTGCCTTGTCCCTCTCCTGGGGCACTGCCCTTTGCCTGCTCTCTGGCCTCCCTCCTGAAGTCTTTCTTTTACTTCTCCCTGTATCCACCCTGCCTCTTTCAGCCCACTGCCCCTGGGGGCTCCAGACCCCTCCTGTCCCCGCCTTCCCTCCTAGGTTTCCAGATTTAGCAACTAAAAATACCGAATGTCTGGTTAAATTTGAATTTTAAATAAAGAACCAATAATTTTTTAGTATAAGTATGTCTCCAATATTGCATGGGACATACCTCACTGAGAAACTATTTGTTGTTATCTGGATTTTAAATGTGACAGCCACCCCGTGTTACAGCTGGCAGCCCTCGCCCACCCAGCGTCCCCATGCCTCAAGCCGGGTGGCTTGGGGGGACCTGTAGTGCTCTTTCCCCCTTCCTCTAAAGCTCTTCATGGTCTTTTAGTCATCTTTTTAAAAATTTCAGCTTCAAGAAAATAAACTTGATTTTGAGATAATTGCGTATGCACAGGCAGAGTCACAGAGAGACCCCCGTACACTTTTCCCAGTTCTCCCGCCTGGTGGGGGGGAATAATCTTGTCTATATCTACAAAATTCTTGCTGTAACTTTGATTGGAATTGTCCAATTGCGTTAAATTGTGTATGTTGGTTTGGGGAGAAATGATGTCTTCACTGTTGTGTAGTCTTTCAATCCATTAACATGGTATGTATCTTCATTTATTTAGATCTTCTTTGACTTCTTTCATCATTGATTTGTAGTTTTCAACGTACTAGTCCTGTACAGGTTTTGATAGATTTATTTAAATATTTTAATTTTTTTGAGCAATTGTAAATGGGATTATATTTTAAATTTCAGTGTTGATATGTTTATTGCTAGTATATAGAAATACAGTTAGTTTTTGAATATTCATTTTTGCATTCCTTGACTATTTTCAACTCACTTAGTTGTAGGAATTTTTTGGTAAATTCTCTGGGATTTTTTACGTAGACAACCATGTCACCTGTCAATAGGGACAGTTTTCTTTCTTTCTTTTCTATCCGTATGCCTTTCGTTTCCTTGTCTTGCCTTATTACTCTGGCCAGACCTTCCAGCACTATGTTGGTAGGAGTCGTAAGAGTGGGTATCTTTGCCTTGTTTCTGATCTTAAGGAGGAAAACATTCAGTCTTTTACCATTAAGTAAAAAGTATGTTGTTTAGTTTTCAAGTGTTTGGAGGTTTTCCTATCTTTCTGTTATTACTTTCTAGTTTGATTCCATTGTGATTGGAAAAAAATACTATGTATCATTTCAATTCTTTTAAATATGTTGACATTTGTTTTACGACCTGTGATATGATCCATCTAGGTGTGTGTTCTCTGGGCTCTTACAAAGCGTGTGTGTTCTGCTGTTGTTGGGCGGAGTGTTCCGTAAATGCCTCTTAGCTCCTGCTGGTCAGTGGTGTTGAGTTCGGCTGCATCCTTGCTGATGTTTTGTCTGACTATTCAGTCGATCATTGAGAGAGGCTCTGATGTGTCCCACTGTACTTGTGGATCTGTCTATTTCTCCTTTCAGTTCGATTAGCTTTTGCTTCACATATTTTGCAGCTGTGTTGTTTGGTGCATAAACATTTAAAATTTTGTTGCTAGATCGACTCCTTTATCATCATGTGACGTCCTTCTCCCTCTGCTAATTTCTTTAGCTCTGAAGCCTATTTATTCAACATTGATATAGCCCTTCTGCTTTCTTTACATTAATGTTTTCAAGATATATCCTTTTCCATTCTTTTACTTTCAACCTGCCTATACTGTTATACTTTAAATAAATTTTTTTTTGTAGATAGCATGTGGGAGAGTCATTCCACCTCCCTCTCAGTCTGCCAATCTCTGTCTTTAAATTAGTGTACTTAGGCCATTTATATTTAATATAATTAATGATATGTTAGGGCTTAAGTCTGCCATTTTATTTATTTTTTGTTTAAAAAATTTTTAATTGACAATAGTTATATATATTCATGGGGTACATAGTGATGTTTTGCTACATATAATGTATAGTGATCAGATCAGGATAATTGGCATATTTATCATCTCAAACATTTATCATTTCTTTGTGTTGAGAATGCTCAATATCCTCCTCCTAGCTAATTGAAACTATATAATATGTTATTGTTAATGATAGTCATCCTACAGTGGTATAGAATACTAGAATGTATTCCTTCTATCTAGCTGTAACTTTGTATCCTTTAACAAATCTCTCCCTGTCTCTCCCTTCCCTGCATCCTTCCCAGCCTCTTGTGTCTTCTGTTCTACTTTTTACTTCCATGAGATCAACTTTTTAGCTTCCACATATGAGTGAGAACATACAGTGTTCAAATTTCTGTTCTTAGCTTATTTCACTTACCATAATGACCTCCGGTCCCATCATGTGGCCGCAAATGACAGGATTTCATGTTTGTGGCTGAATAGTATTCTACTGCGTATATGTACCACATTTTCTTTATCCACTGATCTGTTGTTGGACACCTAGGTTGATTCTGTGTCTTGGCTATTGTGCATAGTGTTGCAGTAAGCATGGAGGTACAGATACCTCTTTGATATAATGATTTCCTTTCCTTTGGAAAAATTCCCAGTAGTGGGATTACTGGATCATATGATACTTCTATATGTAGTTTTTTGAGGAATCTCAATACTGTTCTCTATAGTGGTTATGCTAGTTTATATTTCTACCAACAGTATGTAAGTGTTCCCTTCTCTCCTTATCCTCATTAGCATTTATAATTTTTTGTCTTTTTGATAATAGCCATCCTAACTGGGATGAGATGAGACCTCATTGTGGTTTTGATTTGCATTTCCATGCTGATTAATGATGTTGAACATTTTTTCATATATTTGCTTCACTTCTTTCTTTTGCCTAATTGCCCTGCCTACGACTTCCAGCACTACATTGAATGAGAGTGGCGAGCGTGGGCACCCTCGTCTCGGTCCAGTTCTTGGAGGGCAACCTCTCAGCTTTTCCCCATTCAGTAAGATGTTAGCTGTGGCAGTCTGCCGTTTAAGATTTTATTTTCTGTCAGTTCTGTTTTTCATTTGTGTTTTCTCTTTCCCGCCTTCCTGTGAGTTCCTTGAACATTTTTTAAGAATTTCATTTTGGTTTATCTGTAGTATTTTTATTTCTTTGTGTAATTTTTAAAATAGTTACTGTAGTTATCATATACACATAACTTATCACATTCTACCAGTGTCAACATTTCTCTAGTTCAAGTGCAGCGTAGAAAACTTACCTCCCTTTATGTCCCTTTTCCCTTCCCTGTTCATATATAATTATCTTAATTATTTCTTCTCTATATATTTAGTACTACATTGGACAGTGTGAAAATTTTGCTTTAATCATCCAATATAATTTAGAAAACTCAAGAAGAGAAGGGAAATCAATTGGATCTGCCATGTTATATTCTCATCATGTTTTTCCTTCCTTCTTAATGTTCTACTTTTTTTTTAGTCATTTCCTTTCTGATTAGAAAACATCCGTTAGCCATTCTTTTTGGGTAGGTCTGCTAGTGACACATTCTCTTAGTGTTCCTTTATCTGAGAATATCTTGATTGTCTCCTTCATTATTAAGGGATATTTTCACTGGATTCCGGATTCTGGGTGACAGTTCTTTTCCTTCAGTGCTTGGAAAATGTTGTGCCACTTCCTTCTTGCCCCATGGTTTCTAATGAGAGGTCTGTGTCATCTGAATTATTTTTCCACTGTACGTTAAGTGTCATTTTTCCCTAGCTGCTTTCAGCACTTTTCCTGTCCTGGAGTTTTCAGAAGTTTGACTATGATGTGTCTTGGTGTGGATTTCTTTGGGTTTATTCCTTTTGACTTTTGCTCAGTTTCTTGAGTAGATTTTTTCAAATTATGCCAAATTTGGGAATTTTTCAACCATTTTTTATTTTTTGGTACTTTTCAGCCTCACCCTCTTTCTTATCAATTTCTGGGACTTGGATCACACAAATGTTGTAGTCCTGCTGTTCCCTGAGACTGTTCATTTTTTTTTTAGCATGTTTGCTCTCGTCCTTCAGATTGGGTAATACTTATTTTTCTCTATTTCAGTTCACTGATTATTTCCTTTGTCTCCTCCCTTTTGCTGTTAATCCCATTCATTGAGTTTTCCTAAGATTTTTTTTTCATTTCTAAAATTTCCATTTAGTGTTTCCTCCTACCTTCTACTTCTTTGCCAGAACTATTTCTTTGCTGAGACTTTCTATTTTCCCACTTGTTTTCAAGGGTGTTCACGATTGTTTGTTAAAGTACGTTTATGGCGGCTCCTTTAAAGTCCTTGTCAGATAAGTCTAACTTCTCTGTCGCTTCAAGTTTGGCATACGTTGATTAAGATTTTCCATTCAATTTGAGATCTTCCTGGTTTTGGTAGGATGGATGATTTTTGGTTGAAAGCTCTATATCTTGTGTACTATGTAATGAAACTTGGGATCGTATTTAAACCTTCTGTTTTAGCTGGTTTCCTTTGGTACCACTGCAGCACACGATGCATGCAGATGCCGTCTTGCTACTGCCACGTGCGGGCAGAATTCCAGGGTCCTCTCCCCATTAGGTCTCCACTGGTAACTCTCTGACTCGTAGTGGTAGGAGTTCCTTGTTCCTGCTCCCCACATGGCCTGCACTGATGCCTGGAGGACGAGTGGTAGTATCTTGCTATTTTTGGGTGAGGGCAGAAGTCTAGGCTCCCTGTGTGGTCTCTATTGATGCCAGGGGGCGGGGCTTTGTTGCCACCTGGCAGGTATGACCCTACTAGTGTTTCTCCGACACCACCTTAACAGGGGTGGGATGTTGGGTGCCTCGTTAAAGCCTCGCCGGCATGGGAGTCTGGGGCCCCTTCCCCCCAACTCAGCCTTTGTCGCAGTGGGGGATGGTGGGGCCATAGTTTTTCCTGTCAGGTTTGCCTGGAGCAGAGCTGTTATTGTCTAAGTTTTCTGCTTTGGTGGTGTTTCTGTGTTGCCAGATTCTTTAGCTTCAAGTCTGGGATACATGAAATGAACAAAAACCCCAGGGTCCTCATGACTGTGTGGTTTCTTGGGCCCCCAGGTCCCTGGCTGGTCTGCCTTCTTCTCTCCACCTTTCGGAATCTTCTTATGTCTCTTCTGTATACAGTGTCCAGGGTTTTCAGTTGTCCTTTGCTAGAGGAATAGGGAACGGCACCTCCACGGGAGTGATCTGGAAGCAGCGTAGGCAGCCAAGCCCCTAGGATGTCCAGGAGTCATTGCTTTGTTCACAGCAACCCCTCTGCCAGCGTGTTGGGTCCAAGAGCTTGTGGGGAGAACTGGAGCTAAGACTTTGGGGGTTTGTAGCTCAGATCTGGTACCAGACTGTTTCCAGTTCCCTCCTCCCTCCATCCCTTCCTCTTCCTCTGCAAGGTGGGGAATAGTGGGCTGTTTGAGGCCTCCGATTCACCTGTCGGTGGCAACTGCAAATCACGCGGCAGGGCCCAGAGTGAGCATTGATGCTGATGAGTCCTTGCTTCTGCCCCAGCGTTGCCTTTTGTTTTCTTCCCTCCAGGGATCCTTCTTGCTCTGATTTTATCCTCCTAGAACTGATGAGGTGGACAAGCTGGGGGTGGGGGGATCCCACCTGGCAGGTGCACTGCCAGGAGGAACCAGGAGCTGGGCAAATGTGGACCATTACTGGTGCTTGCTTGGGCGCTGAGGGGAGAAGCACCAGTGCGTCGTTGGAGATGTGGGTGACAGAGTGATCTCCAGTCATTGCAGCCGAGGGCTGGAGGCTGTTGTGGGAATTGGGAGAGCGCACTGAATATCACTGGCCGTGTGGTGGTCTTGTGCTCTTGTGCAAACCCCACTCTCCCAGCTGGGCGTTCTGAGCCGCCCCCTCGTCCCCGTGGGCAGGGTCTCGGGAAGCTACAGTGGAATCTCAGCACTTGGATGGATATTGGAAAGGGGTGATGTTTCTGAGATCTCAAAGCAAATAAAAACACAACAGATTGTTTTCGAAGCATCAAATGCAAATTGTCAACATGAACATATTTCTGGACTTACCAGTTGAATGTGTGAATTAATTATGGCCTATTAAGACGCAGAGTTATCCTACCTTACACAGGACTGAAACAGCCCTCGACCCAGCCCTTTCGCCTGGGGAAGAGGGTTCCGCGGCTGCTCTTTGAAAGTGCAGGGGCTGGAGCAATGCTGGAAACTGCGGCATGGACGCTTCTCCAGGGCTGAGGCTCCGCCCCGGAATCGCGGTGAGGGTCGGGCTCCCAGCAGGTGTTAACGCGCACAGGAAAGGACCCGCAGCTTTAGGCAAACAATAATAGTTTCAACTGATAACTTGAATTGTTAGAAGATGCTGAAGTTGAGGTCCTGCGTGCACGCTGGGCCCGGTTAATCTTCTTGTGTCTACGACCTCTGGATTCTGTGGCCTGTTCGCCGCATGCAGGGCTGCAGTCAGCCACGGAAGGCACTTTTCAACTACAGGGGCCACAAAAACCCTTCCCCAAGTGAGGTTTTCTTGAAGGATTTCTAATAAGGGCTAGCTTCCTTAAAGGACAAAGAAAGCAAACTCAGTTATCACCTGCATGAAGGACTTTGACTGTCTCAGCATGTGCCTTTGAGATCTGAGATCTCTTTACCAAAAAAATAAAAATAAAAAAAAAGAAAGAAAGAAAAGAAAAAGTAAAGTTTAACATCTCGCTGTAAACCATCCTGGGACTCCTGTCTGCAGCGTCGGGACCAGAAACTGTTTTCGGATATCTGGCTCTGTCTCCCGCTCCGGGGAGCAGTTCACCTCTTTCTCCTGGCGACCTGGGGGCAGCGTGCCCCCCCTGCCGCATCCTACCACGCGGGCTCTGCCCAGGTTCACGTGGCGTTCTCGTGGCTTGCACAGTCTCCGCTTCTCTGCTTGGCACCTCACTGGTCAAATAAAGGAACAGATAAACAGAAGGGTAGTTAGAATGTTCCTTGCCTTGTTCTCACCTGTCCCAGGTCCTCTGTGACTGTCGTGTGCCGGGGCACTGTGTCAGGGCACTTTAGCGCCAGTAGCACTATACCGTTTGTTAAAATGTTGACACACTTCCTAACCTCCTGGCATAGTTTCCGCCACGAGACCCCTGCCTGCGGGTCCTCCCCCTGGGGCCTGGGAGCCCTGGTCCTCCCCAGCACCCAAGGGGGTAAGTCCCCATCCACTGGGGCCACAACAAGACTGCCAGGAATGATTCAGGTTGGTGGGGACCCTGGCGCACAGGTTGTTAAAATGTTTTTCACATCACCCTGCTTGCTACCACGTTTCCTACTCAGTCTGCGCCTCCAGCCCTCAGCAAGCGTTACCGAATTCCTGCCGGACGTTGTGTCCTGGCCCGTAAGCCGGCTCCTCTGGGTCCCGCCTCCTTCCTCCCGATCACACCTGCTCACGCCAGGCCCCCTGCCTGTCCCCGACCTGTGTCCCCTTCCTGTGCTGTTGATGCCGTTGCGGGTCTTTCTTCTTGCTGCACTCGGGAGACCCAGAGAGGACCTTATCTTGCTGTAGCCCCAAAGGATGGGACTTCCCCGTGGGAATTAGTCTCCCACTCATCCTTCCGCAGGTCCCACTCTGTTTGGGTGACAGTTGCGTGGTTCTCGCTGACATCCTCAGAGCTGCTGTGACAACAGTGCCGTGTGCCGGGTGCACGCACACGCTGCCGTGATCGTGTGAGCGCGGCCCTTCCCGCCCTCCACTCGGGCCCTGCACGCGTGCATCACGCGGCTGTGGCGACGCTGGTCGCAGCATTTGCTGGGGTTTTTCTCATTCATCCCTTTACGAGACAGCTTGAGGAAACACGTTCGGGGGAATCCGCTCCTCGTGCTTCAGCGCGAGGCAGTTTTGAAAGTTCTGTCGTTAGCACGTCCGCCCTTCCTGTCCCAGCCCGGTGCCTCTGCCAAGCGGCGAGCCGAAACTGACACCGTCAGTCAGCTGCCACCTGCCAGCCAGGCTGTGGCCCTGAGATGACTCTGTTTTTCAGAATAGCAATCGATTAAGGAGCGAGGTGTGTGCAGGAAGCCCCCTCGCCCCGGCTCGCTGTCATCTGGGGTTGGTGCAGGACGGAAGGCTTCATTTATTTTTAAAAAAGCTTTCCTCCTCCCAAGGGAAGGTCTGCTGTCTCTCTTTAAGAAAGTGGCCCAAGGGTCTGCTCTTTCTTGGTTGACAAAGGTCTGGGCTGGACAACAGCAGGGTGTAGGGTGGGCATGGTTCTGTTTTAGGAGAGTGAGCTGGAGTTCCCTTTTTGTTAGGAACGATGTTTGGAAGGGTCTTGATGTTCTATTGAAGGCAAGAAAGTCAGAGCTGGAAGCTTCCAGACTGAGTGATCCAGTTTTACTTATCAGGATGCTGAGGCTCAGAGAGGGACATACGCTTGGCCGAGGTCACACAGCTGCCCAGAGGCTGGATGAATGCAGACCAGGTCTCCTCATACCCACGTTCCATCTCTTCTCTTGTTCATTAAATACTTAACTGAGTGTGCACTTTGTGTGCATTATCTGGCCCATTAATTCAACAACAAGGTCCTAATCTGGCCTCTTGAATGAGTTGCTGGGGAGGGGCCTGGAAGTCTGTGTAGTCAACGAGCATCCGCCATCCCCAGGATTTGTATCATCAGGGAAATTCTGGTCCACACCACACCTGCTGGTGGTGGGGCCCAGAGGTGGATAGGAACCTTGGATCTGGGACTTTGGGAGCCTGTGCCTCAGACCCAGGGCCAGGACTGTTTCTGGACCCTCCGTACCCTTGGCGGGAGGGGAGAAGAGTGGGCTGCTGTGGGCACTGAAGCCCATAAATCATCCAAGGTAAAAACTGAAACTAGCGATACATTTTCCCCCTTCCACTGGGGTAGTCTGTTTTGTTTTCCTTTCCGTTGTTCTGATTCCACCCTCCCGGGAACTGGCAAGGTGGACAGGTTGGGGACAGGACCGGGAGTGTGTCCAGATTTACGCAAACCAGTTGTGCAGTGGTCGGGGAGCCCAGGAACGGGGCGGGTGCAGCAGGCTTCTTGGTGGTCGGTGGTCAGACGTACGGGTGCAGCACTGCCGTGGTCTGACTTCTGGAGATGGGAGAACGATTCAGATCGGAGGACCGGAGGGCCGGCTTCGAAGTTGGGAAGGAGGCAGAGGAGCGGAGGAGGCACTGAGACCACGATTGTGCGTCCCTCACAGGAGCTGAGCTCGTGCACGAACCAGGAGGCCTCTTCTGTGGAGCCCGAAATAGGTTCAGGAACCTGCTGAGGTGAAGCAGCCGCGTGGTGTTGACAGAGGCTAGAAACAAGGCCACTGGATCACTGGTCCTCAAAAAGCAATCTGGCCACCGTGTGTTCTGGGCAGGCCGCCTGGATGGGGGACGGCCCAGAGCGGGCACCCTGGGTTGAGAGGAGCTCTGCTCTCTTCCGTTTCGTGACGTTTTCTCTGGAAAAGTCTGAAAGCTCCGCCCTCGCTCACTGCGTGCGCTCATATCTCCCGCCACTGCGGGTCCAGGGGAGATGCGGGTCAGGGCTGTCCTGGTGGGTGGGTCTGGGCAGTCCTCAGCCTTCTGTGACCCTAGGCTCATCTGCCAGGTGGGTGGCACTGAGGAGATGTCAGCGCTGTGGGTGCTTCGAGAGGTCTGGGCTGAGGGCCGGTGGTGAGGGCCCGGGGTGCCCAGTCGGTGGGGTGCCGAAACAGCAGCCCTGTTTCCTGCCCGCCCGTGTGCGTTCTCTGACCTGCTTTTCGCTGCTCAGCCACTGCCAAAATCCAGGAGGTGTTCCTGCTGCTCAGAATCAGGATCACATGAGAAAACCCGGGGGCCTTCGTCTCAGATGGGTTCCCTGCTGTCAAAAGCTGCTTCCTGCATCAGGGCCCAAGCTTCGGAGAGTTCTGGCAACCCTGAGCCCTTGCCCATTCCTGGGGTTCCGCTAGCTCTGCCCCTGCTCCTGGCAAGCCGCGAAGGGACAACTTAGAGGATGAGAAAGGAGGGAGGCTGGGTACTTTCTAACTTTTTTATATAAATTATTTAGTGATGAATCCATTCTCTCTTCTCCCTGTGTCCACACCATTGGCGTGGCCCTGGCACTCGCAAACATGGAGAACCAGCTACGTAATTTGTGCAGCCTGATGCAAAATGAAAATGTGGGGCTCTGTGTTAGAAAATTATTAAGGAATTTCAAGACAGCAGGGTATTAAACCAAGTGCCGGGCCCTTCTAAATTCAGACACCTGTGTGACTGCATGGGTCACATGTTCTTGCAATCGGTGCTGTGTGGAGACAAGATTCTTTGAGTGGCAGGAACCTCACAGGACTCAGGGCTGCAGGGTATGGTTGTGCAGGTTGTCTACTGCACAACTCTAGGGGACCTCATTTGAATTGTGGTCTACGTGGTAATCCAGCCAGAGGTTGTTTCAGCCAGCCCCTGACAGTGGCAGTGATCCAGAACTTGGGGCAGAGAGGCCACTTGGTGATGGGCTGGTATCCTCCCTTCCAGACCCTTCCCTATCACCGGTTTTCTGGAACCTCCCCCATCCATCCTTCCTTTCTCCTTGGCATTTCAGGGACACGTTTCTCCGCGAAACCGAGGTGCCAGGGCTCCACGCGGGTGCTGCTGGGGAAGCTTCCGCTGCTCGGTGCTGCTCGCCCGCCGGCGGCTCCGCTGTTAACCTTTGGGGTTTGCTCACAAAATAGAAACTCTCTTTGTAGGTCAGTTTGTCAGTAATTTTGGCAGCCGCAGGGCCACCGAGGGAATGAGGCTTGGTTCCCACTCGTCTCTTGTGCTCGGTTTGGAGACTTTTGCGGAGCCCTTCCCCGGGAGGAACGCTCACCCCTGCCGGAAACGAGAGCCGGTTTTCTCTGACCTGGTTTTGAATCGGCAGGAGCAATTCCTGTATGCTGGAAATGCGCGGCCGCAGAGAAGGAATTTGGTCCATACCCAGCCTGTGGGCCTGGCCCTGCGGCTGGAGCCTTCTGCCTGGTACTTGTTTTCCTGGGCAGGTGGCACTTGGATGGGGGCGCCGGGTTTTATG
Organism: Propithecus coquereli; assembly: GCF_000956105.1. NCBI lineage: Eukaryota > Metazoa > Chordata > Mammalia > Primates > Indriidae > Propithecus > Propithecus coquereli. Next base: position 3,619,254 of record NW_012142746.1, read on the forward strand.
CACGTGCTCGCATGTTAGATGGAGTGGTGGATTCTGCTAAAACCGACACCCGCCTGAACCTCACTGTGTGTGCCGTGGTCGGTGCACCTGCATCACGGCCTGGCTCTGCACAGCCACTCCTGACCTTGGCCCTCACCCTCAGCCTGGGTCGCCAAGGTTGTGGGCATCTTCCATTGAGATAGTCTCCCAGTGCAGCCTTCAAGGGGCTGGCAGCGGGACTGTGGGCGTGGGCAGTTAGGCGCGTGCAGCCTGGGTAGGACTGGTTGTCGAGAGAACAGTGTTCAGGGACTGCTGAAACAGGCAGCCCGGAGAGGTCAGGGAGGCCTTCCTGGCAGAGGCGGCGATGAACTGCACTCTGGCCCTTCTCTCTATTATTTCGGGACTTCTAGGGTGCAGCGTGAGAACAGAGCGTCTGTGGTCCACGACAGGAAGCTGGGAGAGCGTAGGCTGGGATAGAATTATGGCCCAGAAATTTAAGGCCACCCGAACAATGATTGGAATCAGCCGTATGTAAGACCCAGTGCTTGGGACCAGAGTTGAGTCAGAGGTGGAACAAGGCGTCACGGCCAAAGCTGAGCATGGCAGTAGGACCCTGATGAGCCGGAGAAGAGGGCTGTGCGCTGAGGGGGGTTGCGCCCCTGCCTGAGGCCGCCGGTCTGCTCCCCCACCCCGCTCTTGCCTCCTGGGAAGGCGAGCTGGGACCAGGCTCCGCAGCTGTGTGCTGAGCACCTGAGCACCACCTTTGGCTCCCAAGGCCTGAGGGTGGACCCCCGGCCAGCTGGGCCCAGAGACAAGCCTGGAGCTCTCCCTGGCCTGCTTGCCACTGCCCTGGACAGACCCCTCTGTTGCTGACGCGGCGTGTTTGTGGAGAGTGCCACCTTTTACGGGAGCGAGCTGCGACCTGGGCTCTAGCCTGTTGCCCCTCCACCCCCCAAATGTGCTTTGTGACCTTGAGCAGGTCGTTCCCCTCCTGGGCTCCACACTCCCACCACACCTGAGCGAACTGAAGCAAGCGAGCATTCCGGTGTTAACCAGGTTTCCTCCCCATAAGGTGGTTCAGAGTTTCGACGTGGTATTAGTAATAACAACGGCGATATTGATCACAACAATTGTATAGCACTTCCACGCCCCGTTCTAAGCACTTAATTCTCACATCAACCCCCACAGGGATACCCTGTTCTCTCCATTTTAGACGGGGAAATGGAGGAATACAGAGGGAAAGTAACCTGTCCCAAGGTCATGCAGCCCGCAGGTGACAGGGCTGGCGTGAGAACACGGGGGTGGCTGTGGAACCGTGGGGCTGCCGAGTGCCCCCCGCAGCCGTAGAGCCCGCGTTGACGGAGCATCTCTCTAGAGGGAGCAGCGTTCCCTGGGATGCACGTCCAGTCTGCTGTCGGCACTTTCCATGGGTCCTCCCGGACCCTCGGACGCCTCGTTGAATCCCAGACAAGGATCTTGCTCCAGTCTCCAAATTCCCACCAAGGCGCACTGCCATGGGGTTGCGCAGATTAATAGTCCGCATTTGTCTTCCTTTCCCTTCTTTATCAACGCCGTGTCAGAGAAATGCCCTGACGACGCGGCCACCCGAAAACCCCTCGCCAAGGCAGCTGAGTATTAAGGGGAATTTGTGAAGTGAAGTTTGGAAGCTGCTGGCCTGGCTGAAGCCCCTTCTGAGCGCGGGGGCTTTATTTCAGCAGTGCGCCGGTGATGGGTGTCCGTGGTATCGGAGCCCAGGCACTCGCTCCGGCCTGGGTCTGTGGCCGCGGGAGCCGTCGGGGCCATTATGCGCGAATGGCTGCGCGTGGGCAGAGGAGGCGGCAGTCCATCTTGCCGCTGGCGGGTGCCGAGCGTCCCGGCCCCCTTCCCACTCCTCGCCAGAGAGGCCCACGTTCCCTGCCCGGCCTTGTCTCCCACTGCCGGGGCCTCTGCGGTCACTTCTCGGCGTGGGAAACGGAGGCCAGGAAGTTGCCCAGAATTTTGTCTATCTGACCCAGATTTTAGAAGTCTGAGTTGGTTTGGGGGCTCTCGGTTCTGCTGGCTTGGCTTTTGGGGTGTCTTCCCGCAGGGCTGCGTGAGCTCACTGCGTCCTGGTGGGAGAGCTGCCCCAAGTGAGGGGTCTTTGCTGCCTCCGAAAGCTGGGGAGATCTGTCCTCCTTGTCCTCCTGTCCTCCTTGACTGAGGCAAGTACCTACAGCAAAGGGCACACACCTTCCGTGTGTGGCGTGAGACGCTTTTACACACGTGTTCACCTGTGCAACCGGCACCCCGTCAACAGACAGACCCCTTCCTTCCCCGCAGTTCCCCTCGCGCTTCTGCTAGCCCGGACCCCCCAAAGGGCAACTACTGTTCTAGCCTCTTCCACCACGGGTGGGTTTGCCAGTTTCGGTGTGTCACGTCGTGGAGTCGGCCACAGGTCGCACAGCTTTTGTGTCAGGCGCCTTTAGCTGAACATTCAATCGGCGAGATCCGCCGTGTTGTTTGTGCACGAGCAGTTTGTTCTTTTCCTTGCTGTGAGTTTGACGGCGCCATGTGAACGAGCTCACGTCTGTGTGTGTGTTTGCTGGTGCTGGGTGTTTGGGTCGTTGCAGGTTGGGGCTGTCATGAACGGCACTGCTAGGACCATCTGTGTGCCATGTTGTTTATGAGTCCTGGCTCTGGGGTCTCGGACTGGGCTCTGCCACACATTTGCTGTGTGACCTTGTGCAGGTCCCTTCACCTCTCTGAGTCTTGGTTTACACATCTGTGAAATGGGAGGAGATGGCACAGTCCTGGGGAGCACTCCGTGCTTGGAGCCTCCCTTATTAGTGGGTTTCACCGGGACACAAATTTTTGTGCACCGAGTGTCGTGGGGTCAGCATGCAAGAAAGCTCTCCCTTGGTTTTGAAGACTGCCAAGTGACCCTCGGTCTTTTTTTTTTATTTTGATCGTGGAAGTTTGCCATTGCACAGGGCTTGATGAGTCTGTTTCCCCTCCCTCCCTCCCTGCTTTCTCGGTTTGTTTGTGTCCAACCTCTAAGCAGGTTCAAAGGCAGACGAGCATGGTGCGCATGCCCGTGTGTGTCTGTGTGTGGGAGGGTTTCTGCCCAGCCTGAGGTGCCTAGAGTAGAGTGTCATCTCCAGCTCACAGTTCAGAAACTGAGGCTTTCTTAAAAATAACACAGCCTTTCATTCGGAGCGGAGTCACCCCGCTTTCGGGTGGCAAAGCTATTGAGCTGAGCCTCCCACTTTGCCCTACGGAAATGGCGGTTTCACGTGGTTCAGCCCAATACATTCCAGCCCTTTAGAAGCAGCCATTTACAGGAAACAGTTGCCTTGCGGGTCAGAAACCGTCCCCGTCAGCCCTGACGGTGTGCCTCCACCCCGTGTCTCCCGGCGTGTTTCCAAAAGTGCTTGGAAGCAAAGCAGCGAGTTTCTTCAGCAAGCAGCCCTCGCCCCGGACGTCGGGGTGTCTCTTACACATCCAGGAGTGCAGGGCCTGGGCTGGGCCTCTCGCGGGGAAGGGTCCCCCTCCCTGGGCTTCTTGTGCAGCGGAATGTCCTGCCCAGCTCTGTCCCCAGTTCAGGTGCTCCCCAGCCAGAGTCTGCCGGGAGCAAGGGGCTGCGGATCTTCTCTGAGCGCCCCCTTCGTCCTCCACGCAGGCTTTCGCTCTGGCGGCCGCCCGTCCCCCCTCCCTGCTCCCCCACAGGAACGATGCTCCGAGCACCAGCTCTGGAATGACGAAAATGGTAATGATGGTAAAAGTAGTGAGAGGGTCGGGCGCGGTAATCCTAGCGCTTTGGGGAGGCCGAGGCGGGAGGATCGCTTGAGTCTAGAGTTCAAGACCAGCCTGAGCAAGAGCAAGACCCGTTTCTACAAAAAATTAGAAAAATTAACCAGACGCCGTGGTGTACACCTGTAGTCCCAGCTACTTGGGAGGCTGAGGCAGGAGGATCACTTGAGCCCGGGAGCTACACTCGAGCTCGGCAGACAGAGTGAGACCCTGTCTCCAAAAGAAAAGTAAAAAGAGGTACTATTTGTGGAGTATGTACTATGTCCAGGCACCTTACATATATCATTTTAACTTCCCCTCAATTTTTTAGCAGTAAGTGTTATTATTCCCCTTTGATGATTAGGAAATTGAGGCAAGGAGAGGTTAAGTAACGTACCTGAGCCCTCGCAGCTAGAAAGGCACACCGCCTGGAGTTACATCCAGGTCACCTAACCCTAAACGAGCCCGTCTCACCACCCCTGTGCTTCCTGGCTGCTGAGGAGAAGTCGAGGACTGGATTCCAGGAAGCGCTGGCACGCAGGGAGAAAGCCGTGTGTGACTGACGGGCTCTCCCACCGAGGACCTGCCCTGCATTCTGGGCGGGGACAGTTCGGGAGGGTCGCGCTGTGTCTGTGCTCACGAGGGTTTGGGGGGACGTAGCTGCGACTGCCAAATACATGCGCTCTTTTTAACTGAGCAGTAGGAAGGACCAGGGCCAGAGGTCCAAGAGATCCTGCCTCTTCGCGACGTCTCTGTAAAGCGTGTGTAAAATGCGGAACCCACGGTAAAGAGTCTCTTGGTGCCACACCTTCTCAGAACTGGAGACTCGTGGATTTAGGGAACCCCGGAAACCGACTCTGAGCGCTGCAGAGCTCTAGGATCCTGGTGCTGGGGGCCTCCTGTTTGCATGGTGTCTAAGAAGCCTGCGTTCACGTGTGCAAGCGGGACGGGGCCTGTGCACGGCGGGCTGGAGCATCCTCTACGGCAGGCTGTCCAAGGGAGGTAGGATTCGACCCACACGTGTAATTTAAAATTTTCTACTAGCCACATTATAAAAAGTAAAAGGAAACTGGTGAAATAAAAGGATATATTTTTGTTTAACCTAATATATCCAAAACATTATGATGGTACCCTATAACCAACTTAAAAATCATCAATGCGATTTTTTTTTTACGGTCTTTTTTTCCACATGAAGCCTTGACAGTTCTGGTGTGTGTTTTGGACTCACAGCGCACTTTGGTGTGGATCAGCCCCATCTCAGGTGCTGGACGGTCACATGTGGCTAGTGGCTACCGGCCGC
>NW_012142746.1:3625810-3646558 GCF_000956105.1 Propithecus coquereli
CATTCTCCGCTGTAATAAAAAAATATTGACAAAATACTATAGAGGTTTAAAGAGACAATTGATATTTTTATTTTCCAGGAAGTGAGTGGGGTATAAAAAGTTTGGTGCTATTTTGGTGGATGTTTCAAGATTAGTGGATCTAGGTTTGATTTTTCAGTTCATTCCTTGGTTTGTTGGTTGAGAACTGACTGGACGCAAAAACTTTGTTAGCATATTGGTGGGTATTTTATTTTTTAAACAGAATTCTTACCCATGAATCCTGCCATCGGAGAGCTAAATATCAGCGTGGCCACTCTCCCTGTAAATCAGGCAGGCTAAGCGGCTCTGCGGCTGGGAGGGCAGGAAGACGCTGGTCGGTGCTTTTGGGAATTTAAATTCAGGCAGGATCAGGGGCTGTTCCGAGGTCAGTTTAGCCTTGGGGTTTTCTAGAAAGATTTGACCTCGATTCTCAGCCTCTGTCTGCAGCCAGTGAAGTGTGTCCAGGGACAATGTCCCCGTGTGGGTTTGCCACATGTGAGCTCCTTCTGGAGCTGGGAGTGGCAGGGAAATCCGAACTTCCTGAGCCCTCCTTTCGCACAGCTCTCGTGTGGGAGGAAAAAGAGCTGCAGGGGACGCAGGAGAGACCCCCACTCCCACCTCTGCCCTCCGGCCCTCAGCCGTAATGGGGAGAGTCCTGTCAGGGTCGCCCACCAATGGTTCCAGGCGAAAATGGCCAAGGCGGGGGTGGAGGGAGTTGAGGGACCCAAACAAGAAGGAGGATGCCAGGAGTTCTGGGAGAGCCCGGTCGCGCCTCGCCTGCATCTCGGAGCAGCTGACCAAGGTCTACTTTTGCGATAATCAGACCCATTCCGCCCTCCGCGCTCTCCTGGGACGTCTGCGTCGCCAGCCCTGTCTGTGCTTGTCTGGTTCCCGAGGGATGTCTCTGAGCCCAGCAGTGGTTTCTGTGTGCTCAAGTTGTTCTCGTGGCCGGTGAGTTTGCGTGTACAGTGATTTGTATTTGATTCGTGCCCCTGCCTTTGTATGCCTGTGAGTTTGTTTCTGAGCTGCTGTTTATGTGTTTAGGTGTCTTTGTGCTTGTGTGTGTTTTTTGGGTCAGCACATTTGATGTTTCTTTTTGTGTTTTGTGTTTCTCTTTGAGTGTGTTTGTGGCCTTATGTGTTTGTCTGATGCTGTGTGTTTGGATCTGTGGGTTTGTTTGTGTTTTCGTGCATGTCTGTGAGTGTATGTCTATGTATGTTCTCTTAGCGTGTTTGTGTGTGCGTGAGTGCGACAGTGAACCTCCTCGTCTGTGTGATTCTGCGTCTGTAAGTCTTTGTGTCGCGGTGTGTGTGTGTGTGTGTGTGTGTGTGTGTGTGGAGGGTGACCATCCTCTGCTGAGGACGCAGCCTCTTCTTCGGGCGAGGCCTGGGGCGTGCCAGTGTGGGGGCTGCTGGCTGTGTGGGTGCAGGGGTGAGACCATCTCTTTCCCCCAAACTTTCTGATGGAGGAGAGGAGAGAGGCAGCAGGGAAGAGGTCCAGAGGGTCCCTCCTGGGGGACACAGCATCGGAGGGAAGTGTGGAATTTCTGATCGAGAGCGAGACAACTGCACCAGGGTCTGAGAACACCCAGCGCCACCCGAGAGGGGAAGTTTGTTGCTCTGGATTCTTAAACCAGAAAACGGCACTTTGTTCGTGCTGAGGGAGGCTTGTGCCAGGCCTCTGCCTGGAGGCCTCCCACCCTTCCGCTGATGGCCGGGCAGCTCGGGAGAGGGGGTCGTTCAAGGACTTGTGTCGCACTGCTGGTGATTTTGTTTTTGCGATCTGTTCTGGCTTGGGCCATCCCCAGGAATCTTGGACATTTCCTCCCGTTCTGCAGAGAATGGGGAGCTGCCTCTGGGGGCCCCTTGGGTGCTGTGGGGCCCCCAGGAGAAACATTTCACATATAGAGTCTTGTCGCCTTCTGAGCCCCTAGCAAAGTTCTTGATCTCTCCCCTCTGGTAGAAGCAATTTTTCCCCTTGTGCTGTCCTAAATTACCTCTGCCCCCTTTCCAAAGGAAGCGGTCCTCTTTCAGGTCCCACACCGGCAGCTGTGGTCTTGGGGCTTCTTGGAGATGGAAGGCCATTCTCCCCTCCCTGTGAATAGAAAGGGACTCAGATTTTTGTTTTACAGGTGGAGAAACTGAGGCACAGAGGGACCAGCTACTTGGTAGTGGATACATAGTCGGGGTAGAATTCACTACAGCCCCCGCAGAAATCTCTGCAGAGAGGAAACCCGATGACCAGACTTCTTGCAGGGAGGGTCCAGGGCAGGCGCCCAGACGGGCTGGGGTGAGACCTCCAAGCTCAAGCTTCGCTGACCACCCTTTGAGGTCTGTGAACGGTAGAGCTGTTGTTCTGCTGGGTGGGGATGAGTTTGGGGTCAGAGCCAGATGGCTGGGGACAGCAGCCGCCACCAGGGGTCCCTCCTTCTCCTCACTCCCCCTACAACCTTCCCCTCTCCTCTCGATCAATCTTGATCAGGTATTTCGGTTTGGGAAGGGGGCAGATGGTGACCTGGATGACTGACCTTCTCCTGAAGCACACGAGCTGCCTGTCCTCCCGTTCCTGGCCAGCCTGCACCTCTCCTCTTGTGGATGTTGGGGGGAGGTTGGGCCTACGAACCTGCGTAGACGGGTTAAGAGTGATGACACAGAGAGCGATCTGAGATGAGCGAAGAGGGTGCGGGCGGGGGAGGGGTCGGGGGCTCTGGCCAAGGCGGGGGCATCACGCACCTTTGCTGAGCGGGTCGAGTTTCCTGCCTGCTCTGTCTTTTGTCTAACTGTCCTCTGGTCGCGCACGGCCAGCTCCTGGCCGATGTGGGTGACCGTGGTACGATTCACGGCGATGCCCTGGCACGCAGAGCCGTTTTATTCACGTTTTGGTTCATGGGGCTCATGGGCCAGGCCAGGGAAAAGCAATTCACTCCTGCAGGAGAATTCTGTCCCCCTTTTTCTAGGGGGGCCTGCATGAAGGAGCCTGGTTGAGCAGGTCCCACGCTGCATCCTAGTGCTTTACTTGTGGAGCAGACGATGATGTGGCTGGTTGCTATTACTAATCTTGCTAATTGGTTGTGTTCCTTATAATTTCAGGTGAATCACTCCTCCCTTCTTACAAAAATGTTTTTTTTTTTTTTTTTTTAAAAAACTAAAGTAGTACATTTTTCTTACAAGAAAAAAAAATGCTGATAAACAGAAGAGACAGAAATCACCCTTAATTTCACCTTCCAGGGAAAACTGCTCGTAACGATTTGGTGTTTACGTTTCCTGACTGGGTGGTCATACACTCATAAACACAGTTTTACACAGCACTTTTTGAAGTTTGATGTTTATACAGAGAAGTACACATATCAATAAATAATAACTATCAGTGTATCACTTACATATAGAAAAGTTTGCCCGTCGTAAGCAGATGGCAGATAGCTCACTGAGTTTTCCCAGAACAGACCCGGGTGGCACTGGATCATGACACAGCGTGACCTGCACTCAGGAAGACCACCTTGTGCCCCTTTTAGCCCCAAACCCCAGAGTAACCGCGATGCTGACTTCCAACAGCAAAGACAACGGCGCCTGTTTTTGTTCCGCGTACAGATGCCATCACTGTCTACTCTTTTGTACACTTGTATCTAGTTTTCCATGGAGTTATAATGCCCATCCTATTTGGTAACCATTTCCCCCCCAGCATGGATGGTGACAGCTTTCTGTGTCACCATGATGCCTCTGCACCAACATTTTTAGTGGCCGCTAGATGTTGCATTATAAGGAGTGCCAGAGCTCCAATTTCCCGTCGGACGTTTAAGTATTTCACTATTATAAACCACTGTCTGTTGAACATCCGTGCTAGCTAGATGGGTGCCTTTTCTCGTGTTCTCCTCTGGGGACAGAGTGGCCAGAATGGGGTGGGCTGGGGAGCGGCCCTCGCGGGGCCGGCTGGAGGAGCCAGGTTGCACGGTGGAGGACGCTGGCACCGCTTCAGTTTGCCAGCTGGACCTCATCAGATGCGGGTGTTAATTACTGGGAGGCCCCTGGTTCTGCGAGCAGGCGGGGGCTGCTGGGGCTAACTGGAGAAACAGGGTCACCTTGAAACAGACGCTTCCAGGGGAAGCGGAGCCGAGGAGAAGGCCGAGGGAAAGTGCAGGGCTGGGGCGCCGGCTTCCCACCAGCCTCCTCTGGGTCCCCGCGGCGCCCTGGAGCCTCTGCACGGGACGTGCACGGGATCCCCGGCCCGGTGTGACAGCGTGTGTGTCTCCGTCTGTGCCTTTCCCTGGGGTGAGCTGGAGCAAGAATACCCGTATCTGCGGCTTTCCCCGTTCCAGAAGACCCTTGGACTCGGAGGCAGTTGGTGGTTCCTGCGTGTCTTAAAAACGTGGCCGGTGTGAGTGCCGTGGCTCTGTCATGGAACCAGGGTTGGGAAGGGGGCGCTGTCTGGCCATGCCAAACGGGAGCCCAGCCGTGCGGCACGCCCAGGGCAGGAGGTGCCGCCCGAGGCCCTGGCCAGGTAAGCTCAGGGCTGCAGGCACGGCAGGGCCAGGCTGGAGGAGAATTAGGTTATTGCGTTTCCTCTGTAAGTCTTCACCAGGGTTGCCGCCCAAATCTGCTGCGGGAAAATCAATGTGTTCTGACTCCATAATTTCCCAGATTGCCTTACTCCAAGTACTTTGTGCAGGAAAAGGTGACATCTCTGGTCACATCTGTATGGACCAAATATATATATGTGTGTGTGTGTGTGTGTGTGTGTGTGTATTTATATATAGATACTCTCTTTCCTCCCTTCCCCGCCCCCCACCCCATTGCATCTCCACCTCCCAGCGCAGGATTCATTGGAATTTCACAACCTTTGCATGCTTTTGTGAAAACACTCATTTGTGTTTGCGCCAGGCCGCTAATGGCGGACGCCAAGGTCTGCGGAGCCTACCTCTGTGCAGCTCTCGTTACGGCGAGGAATGTGCCGTTAATAATGCATCTACGGAACTCAGCTGTGTGGGAGCCAAGTAATTATCCCACTGTAGCGTTCCCGGCTTCAGTGTCATCACAACTGGGGCTTCATTAAAAGTCCTAACAGAGACGGTGTTGTGTGCTGCAGCCTGTATATATATTTTTTCATTTAAATTATCAGCCTTGCTATGGCTCAGAGGTAATTTGACTTTTTGAAACCGCTGAGCCCCTGTGAATTCCCCTCCCCTTCTCCCTCTCGCTGCTCCACCAGCTGATCAGCCCCCGAAGAACAAAAGGTTTATCTGAAGCTATGAAGCATATATTCACCAGCTTCTGGCGTCTAGATAAAAAAAAAATCAAAGTGCTCCATTGAACATGTTAATACTGAGCAAAATGCACACAGCTAGACACTAAACCTTTACAGGGATTTGGGCATTTGAAAAGTGATACCCAGATCAGGTCTTGAGCTACGTTTCTTAGCTCAGAGTAGAGCGAGTAGCAAAGAAGCAAGAAATGACGTTTATAAACTAATATTAAAAACAGCAAAGTAAGGGCTTAAGAGTTCCCCGCCTTCTGTCTCATCTCTTTGTGTGATCCGGCGGGCGGGCAGTCGGGAAGCTTGGGCAAGGGCGCACCGTGGGAGGTGGGGTCCCCTCTGCTGTGGCCTCTGAAGCTGCTCAGAGCCGGAATGGTGAGCGGGAAGAGGGGTTTCAGTGGCTCTTGGGAGAAACACTGAGAGTTGGGACGGTGGCTCCCATCTTCATTTTTCCTGATTCTCTGTGGCCCTTCAGCTTTCCACAGAGGAGGGCTGGGGAGAACCTCGGAGAGGGGGTCTATCCTAGGACATTGCTGCCATGAGCAGTACCTTCTTGGGGCCTCCTTGAAGTTACACATTTCACAGCTTCTTCCGTTTCCGATGGAGAGTGGCCACCAAATAAAACTGGCAGGAGTGATCAAGTTCCACGAGTGAATCGTTCATCACAAGATAGCAGATAGGTGCTTGTTTGGCAATGTCTGCCACTGGTGGCGTGGTGGTAGCGTGGTGGCACTTTCCCTGTACTTGTGTATCAAATATGCTTGCTTGACTCCGGATTAAGGAAGATACTGAAAAAGATGTAGGATTCGTTGCTGCCCTCTAAAAGCTTTCAGCAGATTTGGGAGGCAGGCCTGGCTACAGAAAGCATCTCATGTTACAAGCGGTTTATGATTAAATGCTGGAGCACAAGTTTTTCTCGGGGAAGAGAATATGGAAGATGGAACAGTCAGAGAAGATTGCCGAAGGATATAGCATGTTTGGGTACTGACGAGACCAGCTTGGGTGGAGTTTAACCTCCTCGTGAAGCCAGGAAGGGTGCAGCATCATTTGCAGTAGCTCATACCCAGATGGAGGGATAGGGAGAAGAATCCCATTTTCACTTCGTGTGGCTCTCGTGGGACCCGAAGGGAGTTCTGTCTTTGGGGACAAAGGGGGCTTAGCCTCCTTGTGTGCAAGGTCAGGAGCTGGCTGCCACCATGTGGGCAGACACCTCCAGTGTGTCCTGGGAGGGAGGTTTCCATCCAGTGTGTGAGTACGACGGCCTGGATCCTGTGTGGCTTTCTGGTAATGATTAGCCCTTCCAGTTGGGGCGGTGACTTGCAACATAACCTCTGAGACAACCCCCACCACAGGGAAGATCCGCAGGCTTGGAATATGTTTCTTCTCGTGCTGTCTAGTCTTTTTCTGCCAACTCCGTGTTGGGCTTTGTGCTGAGTTCTGGGGACCCCGAGCTAAGGCAAACAGCTCCTACCCTAAAGGAGCATCCAGTTTGATTGGAGAGGTAGACACGTGGATGTGCAAATTCCTAAGTGGTGCGAGTGGGTTAGAAGCGATTGCCTGTCCTGGTTATGTGTAGGTGCGAGTAGATATATGAAAATAGGGGGTGGTCAGTGGCAGTTTGAAAGAGGAGGGGTATTTGAGCTGGGCCTCGGAAGGATAAGTAGGAGCTCACCAGCTGGAATAGAGAAAGATACTTCTTAGGTGATGAGCAGAGCAAAAGTTAGAGGCATTAAAGAAAGCAGGATGCTCTTTGAAACTCTTCCTGTGAGAGTCCCTGGTGACTCCTGACTGTGGACGTTGATGTCTTTTATAGTCTTTCTAGGCCTTTGGAACCTGTTGGCCACTCCTGGGTACTCTTGTCCTCATGCATGTCTGACAACCCCCAAGTCAGTGGGGGCCATCCCTGGCTTCCTTCCCTCTCCTGTCCCCCACCACAGCCAGGCCGTCCAGCTCCACATACCTGAAAGCGTCTCCACCCTCTCCCGGGCCCCAGTGTCCAGGTCCCTTGTCTCACTGCTTCTGCCTTAGTGGCAGCTCCTAGATCAGTTCCGTCCACCTGTCTCCACGACCCCTCCCCACACGGTTGTCGGACCCCCAGTACTCGTAACCTCGCTCTTCCAACCAGCTGGGCCCCAGCTCTGGTCCAGGCCTGCGGCGCCTCAGATTCTTTTGCCAAAGAGCCTGCATCCTGGATGCCTCGAACATTCGCCAAACGCGAGGTTGGTAGCACTTTATTCTCTTTGCTTTTGCACAGAGACCGTTTCCAGGGCCTGTCTGTCACGGTCAGGGGCTCGGGAGCTCTGGGGCCGGAGGGGGATTCAGACCTAAGGGAACACGTTGGAAACTGAATACTGACACTCAAGACGCCATACGTGCTGGGACTCAGCCTCCCAGATCGGAAGCCTCCACCCATTTCTGGGAAAATAGGTCTTTCCCTCTTTTTGGGACAGTGAGTTTGTGCTTGTGTAAACCATTTTGGAACCTTTTTGGCTGTTAAGCCTCCGCACGGGCCACTTGTCCCTCATCAAAACCAACAAGACATTGTGCCTGGTGAAGTTACACCCACCAGGAATGAGGTCGCCCCTCCTCCAAGGCGGCCGGGGCTGGGTTTCAGAAAACAAAGTGCCTTGGCGCTGTCCTCACCATTAAGGCAAGCAGAAAAAATCAGCCAGGCGCGTTTCGGCATCTGGGGACTGGCTCGGGGGTCCCGGGTCCCGGTTCTCCCTGGTTCGGAGCTGGAAAGAAAGAGCTGGAAGGAGTGTTTGAATACTGTGCTGTGAAGGGAACAGTCCTGCAGCGAGGCAGTTGTGATATTAGAGCAGACCTCCTAAGAGATCCCCTGGCTCTGAGCTGTGATCCACACGCCACATTCGCAGACAGCTGGTCGCCCAGCGTGGGCTGCGCCTGCCGCTCGGAGCTGGCACACTGGCGGGGACCAGGTAATGCTCTAATTTCCCTCGTGCAGATGCGGCCAGGAATATCTTAATTTATTGGTGTGCTGGCATGCAAGAGGGAATGCTGCCGGTGCAGCCTTGCATAACTATTAGCGAAAAATGGAGCTGATAGGGGCTTGACTTTTCCTAAAGTGGGTTTGAAATAATCATCGCCTTTTGTTGTGTTTGGAAGGGCTTGAACAATTCTTAATTATTTAATTATAGATATGCAAGTAATACGCTGGGAATGGCCCAGCCATTCCAGGGATACTGAGCAGGGGAAAATGTTTAGTTACCGGAGGAAAAAAAAAAAAGGTGGTAATTAAATTGCAGCGTCGTTTGTGTCACGCCACGCTACTCCGTCAGCGACGCGGGCGCGGAGAGGTTTGCTGGCCTTACCTTAGAAATGCTTATGTCAAATAGCAACGGGACGGCATCATCCCCTTCCCGCGGGCGAGGCCTGGAGAGGCAGCCCGGCGTGTTCTTTGTCATTCGGTTGTGCCGTGTCCGGTTAGGGTTCTGTGAGGCAGATGTGACCGTTCCCATTTTACAGATGAGTACACTGAGCCTAATGTCTCACTTCACTCGGGGCCTGAAGCCACAGTGGTGTTTCTCACACGCCACAGCGGTCGCCGGAGGGGGCTGAGCCTCGTCTGTTGACACTTACTTTTCCGTCTCCCGATGGCCCGGGCCGGCCTCAACGACTTTGGCGACTGTTTGCCTGAATTGTGCGTCTGACTCCACGGCGCGCTTCTCCTGACGGACACCTTGTAATTATCCCTTATAAGCACTCATTGTGTTCATATCATTAATTTTGTTTGGGCTATTACATTTGATAGATACATTAAGCATTATATAGTTCTCTTTATACATGAAATTGAACTGCCTTTGAACAGTCAGCCGGCTAATTGCCGGTAATTTGTGTTGCTAACGAGAGGCAGAATAGTGGTGTAACATTAGACTCAACAGTCAGTTAACAAATCCGCCGATTCAGATTGCAAAGCATGCCCTCTGTGGCAGAGGCCGGCTGCATCTCACACACGAACAGAGTTTTTCAAAATGCGTACCACTAAAAAAGAAAAACCTCCCAAATTCTCACCCCCGCCCCGCCCCGCCCCGCGCCATCAAGGCCCATGCAACGGTGGCTGGCCGTGCGGGGCCGTGGGGTGAGGGTGGGTGGCACCAACCGCCGGTTGGCAGCTGTGGGACTGAGTGGGAGGGAAGGTTTGGGCCACTCCCTGGGGGCTGAGAGGCTGAGTTAGTTCCTGTGTCCTGGGTGCTCTCTCACCCCATGTCCTGTCTGTGTTCGGGGGCACCGGTGGCTCTGTCCTTCTGATCACAATTCTCCTTCTCATTGGCTCTTTAGTTCGGGTCCTGCCACCCTGAGGGGTTCTTGGGAGGGGATTGGATGAGGTTACCTTCAAGTCCCTTTTGCCACAGCTGAAAGGTAATTTGGAGAAGGGGTGGTTGGGGGTGTGGTCCCTGGAATTCCGTGAGCACTTCTGATGGCCCTGCCAGGAGAAGGCCGTGGTGGCGCTCGGCCAAGCCTGGGGAGGTGCACCTAGCTAACGAAGTAAGTGAGGGGGAGGCCCTGGGTCTGACGCGGATGAGGCGGCTGAGGCTCCTTCCTTCTGGAACGATAGGACCCGAAGAGGACACCGTTCTGGGCTGAATCACGTGCCCCCCGTGTCTACATGTTGCAGCCCTGACCCCCAGTGCCTCAGCATGGGATTATATTTGGAGACGGGGTCTTTAGGGAGGTAATTAAGTGAAATTGAGGCCCCTCGGGTGGGCCTGATCCATTCTGACTGCTGTCCTTCCAAGAAGAGGAGATTTGGACGCGTGGAGCGACTCCAGGGTGCGCGTGCGCAGCGGGTAGACTGTGCGAGGCACGGCGAGGCGGTGGCCGTCCGCGAGCCAGGGGGAGGGGCCTCGGAGGACACCGACCCTGTCCACGCCTTGATCTTGGACTTCCGGCCTGCAGAGCCTGAGAGGATGAGCTGCTGTCGTGTAGGCCGCCCAGTCGCACTTTGTCACACAGCCCCAGCAGATGAGCGCAGATAGTCCCGCAGTTCATCAGAACGCCTTGGGCGGGGCTGGTAACGGCTGGTGGAAAAACCCCAGGAAACCCAAATTCAGCAGCCCCCTAAAGCTTGAAAAACATAGCTTTTGGACGAAGAACAGAACGCCCCACGCTTAGGCAGTGAGCAGTCACTCGGAGTTCGTTCCCCAGCAGGCCCGGCTCCTACAAGGGAGCCGATAGACCGGTTTCGTGCTCCCACAGTTGGCTACTAAGGGACGCAGGGCTGCTGCGGGAGGGTCTTCTCTGCTATTTGAAATGGACCCACAGAGGCCTCCGACACCTTCCACCAGCCGCCTGCAGCCCCCTTTCCGTGGAGACGTGGGAGAGGTTCGCGTTCCTGTTTTCCCTCGCTGAGCACGTGGGTGTTGGTGGCAACAAACCAACATTTGAGAAAGGGACTTTCTCGTGGTCGTGGGAGGTCATCCCAGCAACTTTCTAGGCCTTCCGTCTGCGCAGGGGACGAGCCGGGCCTGCGACCAACACCTCCCCGAGCACCCCAGGCTCGAACTTCCTCCTGCCCATTACTCCAGTCCTTAATTTAAAAGGATTTAATTTTCTTTTAACTTAGCCAAGTAGCAGAAATCATTTGGATTCTCAACTTCTGGACAAATTGTAGATGTTGGCAGGGTTGCTGTGCTTGGTTATGGGACAAATAGCCTGCACCTGATCAATACATGTCATTGATTGCTCATTGGTGCTGTGTCACACTTGTTAGGCACCTTGCTGTTACCGGGTATAGATTTGGTGCAGTGTGCGCCGTGGAGTACCTCACTCTCTGGGTATTGGGCAGTTGAGCTTGACCTTACATACGCGTGTGTGTGTGTGTGTGTGTGTGTGTGTGTGTGTAAATCTATCTGAAATATGTATACAATGTGTGAGTACTTTTGTAGGTGGCTAATGTGTTTGTGAAGAAAATTATGTCATTAGAATAAAATTGATAGGTTTAATGTTTCTGTGCCTAAATATATTTGTTTTTAAATGATTTTGAATCCATTGACATTTCCTATAGAACGGGAAAGGTGCTACCATTGTGACTTTTTTTCCTACTTAGGGTGTAATTAGCATAATCACAAGATGCTTTTCTAATGTCAAATGGCAGCTTTATCTGGAGAACCCAAATGTCAGTGTCCCACCAGCGTTCCTGGTCATATTGTTCTTGCTGTTCTTTCATCCAAGGTTGAAAACATACAGGGAATGAGAAAACCCTCCCCCTGAAGGTGGCCAAAATGCCTC
This sequence comes from Propithecus coquereli, assembly GCF_000956105.1. Classification (NCBI taxonomy): domain Eukaryota; kingdom Metazoa; phylum Chordata; class Mammalia; order Primates; family Indriidae; genus Propithecus; species Propithecus coquereli. The sequence continues at coordinate 3,637,325 of NW_012142746.1, forward strand.
AAAGACGTGACCGTTTGTGGTCATCGGGCCAGTGGGGCTCTAAGGGTGCTGCCCCTTTGCGATTGCTTGAGGCCGTAGCCCAGGGATGGCCTCTGAGGTCTCGTTAGGTTCTTCGGGGCTAGGCTTTTGCTCTGTTTGCTGGCCAAGAAGAGACAGAAAGAGGAAGGCAGAGCCTAGTTTGGGGTAGGTCACAGAGACTATCATCTTCAGAGGGTTTCCATACATAATAAATTATTAGTAATAGCTGTGATGTTGGCAAGGTATTCATGTACAGATGGGGAATATGGGTCATCTAGAAAGTTCTGTGATAAAACTGATAACACTGGTAATTGATGATAGTGATTGATCCCATGAAGCATTTGTTCTAGTGAGTTAAATACAGAAATTCAAAATGGCACCAGGATGTCTTTTTTTCATCAACATATGTGGATTTTATTATTTTTTCATCAAAAAAATAATGCATATTCACAGGGGAAAAAAGATTTAAATAACATAGAAGGGTGTAGAGTCTCCTTTCTTTAACCCCTCTTGACTCCTCCCTGAGTTTCCACTCCCAGGAAATCATCACCACTCTCACTGATGGGTTTGTCCCTGCAAGAATTTCCTGTACCAATACACATGTATTATTGAAGTGGGGTCAATTACATTTGTTCCTGTGCGTCTTTCTTCACTTTCAGCGAGGTACTGTGGACATCTTTCTGTTTCAACCCATTTGGTTTTGCTCCATTAACAAAAAGAATATGCATAGTGTTTTATCGTATGGCTGTACCATAATTTATTTAGTAACACCTTTCTGGATGGAGTAAAAGCATTTGCAAAATGCAATGGGAGCATGGATGCCCTCGGATGCTGGGGAGGGCTTCAGAGAGGAGGTGACATTTGATAAGAGGTTTTGAAGAGTGAGTTGGAGTTTGTAAGGTGAAGCAGCTTTTGTTGATAATTGCAACATGGAAGGAAGCTACGTGGGCTGGAAAAGGAATGGGAGACTCAGCGGATTAAGAAAGGAATAGAGCAGGGTCTCATGCCCTCTTCCTGCCCAGGGGACACTGCCTTAGAGCGCAAGTCCTGCAGTTGGAGAATGGGCCAGTTTCCTGTGTCCCCAGCTGAGCATAGGTGTCAGGTGGGCTCGGGGTAATATGTGAGCACGGTGACTTGCACGGAGGGACAGACAGAGAGTTTGTGCAAATAACCAGTTATTTGAGCCAAGGATCCCAGTGTGTCAGCTGAAATAAAGAAAGCAAGAGAGAAGGGAAAAAAACCACTCGGTTTGCTGATAACCCTGGTTATTGCTCGGGAAATGTTGCATGGAACTGACGCCTGGTGACATGTCAACTCCTGACGGAAACCCGGGTTGGCAGGCCCGTATTTTAAGCCGAGTGCCTGTCTGCCACATCGCATTTGGACTGAGTGGCTGGCATTCCTCGAGCCTCACTTAATAGGATTGAAAGAAAAGAAATGTTACTTTTCATCACCCAAGACAACAAAGAGAAACGGGGAAACGAAAATATTATTTCGTTTGAACAAATTACAGGGAGACTCTCTGGGGCACTTTCAGGGAGTTAGATGAGGAAAAGCACTTAAATATCATTCCATCAAACTAAATTTTTAACTACAATTTTTTACAGATAAAATGTGTTGGGAGGATTCAAAGAAGATTAGAGCTCACCTAAGAAACAGTATTCAAATTTTACCAGCTAATGGAGGCCCAGCAAAAACTGTTAATGCCTATAACTTCCCTCCAAGGGACGGAGATTTCAGTATTCTTATAAAAACACATTGAGCTGATTTCATTTCGGTGTCTCTGCAGACTTCATTCGTGTAATTTCAGTAAGTGTTATAAATGTTATTTTAAGTATTATAATGATAATCCCTACTGACAATGGAGCCGGCATCTCCGCTTCCATTACTAAGGTAATGTTTACCTCGGATAGCACATAATTGTTTGCTTTTTTCACAGTAAACTCTCTGCTCCCAACTGCTTAATCAGCCATGGAAAAGAGAGGAGACTTTAGAAATGTTTAATGTTCTTCTGATTACATTAGAGTAATGAGTAAGCCCACATCCGTGGGGCTGGAGGAACACACCGCCTCTCTTCCCCCTTGTTTTTTTGGGTGAGTATGTGTTTGTTTTTTTGTCCACGGTTCTTAAGGACGACTGCAGTGGGCTGTGGCAATCTCGTGAATCATTTATTGTTATAAATATCATGGCTGGGGTGTAAATCTGCTCAGCCTGTGACCTCTCGGGGCCCTTTTTCTGTGCATGCGCTGGGCCTGGCCAGTCCCCGGCTGTCCTCCCGGCAGGTCCCATGGACTCCTGTATTCCGGTCACAGTCCGAGTTGCCACGCTCTCGCGATCCACAGAGCACCCCGTGTGCTCTCTGAGCTCATTCTCCGCTGCCTGCACGGTGGAAGCAAGATTTCATTAGGCTTTATGAAAGTGAAACTTTTCTGCCCTCAAATGCTGAACCTCTGGGGCCTTCTCAGGGCATTGTATTAGTACAACATTTGCTTCTCTGGCTTCTTAAATATCTGAATCCAAATATAATCGGGAATTAAGAAGGAGCAGGGAAGGTTGATATTCACTGCAGGTTGGGTGAATATTTGCTTCTCTGGGTCTTGAGTGTTCAGAACCCTCCTTTCTCTATCCCTTGACGATGGGGAAGTTCTGCTTGGAGCTAACTGGCAGCCATTTGTTCTTTAATTCATTCAGAAAACATTTATTGAGAGATCGCTCTGCTCCAGGCACTTTGCCGGGGCTGAGGAATGAATAAGTGTGTTTCTCACACCTCTGTGTAGCTTACCTTGTAGATGGGAAAGCCAGGCCTGCACAGGCAGACAAGCAAATGTGTAATTGCAACTGAGAGACGTGTCATTGGTGCAGGGTGGAGAAACCCGGGAGGACGTTGGTTTAGCCAAGGTTTGAAGGATAAGCCAGCGGGGTGAGGAACTGGCGTAGGGGCTGGAGGTTGGCGAGCGACCGGGCCAGGGGCTCCAATGACGTGAGAGGCTGGCAGAGGCCGGCAACATCGGGCCTTGCAGGCCATGGTCGAGAACTGGGATTTATTCCTGTGAATGGCCATCGCGGCTGTCCTGGCTGGAGACGGTGGTCCCCGGCGGTAGCAGTGGATGTGGAGGCCGATTCCTGCACGTTTGGAAAAGTAGAGGGACAGACTCACTGGAGAACTGTGTGCCAGGCAGGACGACGCGTTGGCCCGAATGACTCTGTGCCCTGGTCGGCCCCGACCGGGGTCCTCTTCCCGGAAGACTGGAGCGCTTTGTGGTGGTCCCTGGGGAAGGATGGAGCGGGGGCTGGCCGATTCCCTCCCTCCCAGCCCTCCATGTGTCATGTTACTCATTCGTCAGCCTCGGTTTCCCCAGCTCCTCTTGGAAGGGGGATGGAGGCGTGCTCGGCGCGCCTGGACCCTTCCCTCTCCCTCCCCCCAAAGCCCACCAACAGCCCTTCCTCCAGCCACCACTGCCTCGCTCCCCAAGGTCTGCGGTATAATTTAGCTCGAGCCTTTAGTTAAAGACCAGGGCCAGTAGGTAGCTGATTTTCCCCGTCCTCAGGGTGGACGCTTGACAGGTTTCTGTGCTGGGGACCGGGAGCAGAGGGAAAGGAAGTGGAGTGACTGATAATTAAAGCATCCTGAGGGCCCGGTCTGGTCCAGTTGGCCCAAAGGGGTCCTCCCCCGCGGGGCCTGCTCAGCGGGCATACGTGGCCCCCTGCAAGGTAGGCGGGCTTCCCGCGGATGCTGGGGGTGGGGTGGCAGTGGGTGGGTGTGGGGACAGGGATTAATTGCTTGGACAGAATATTCCCAGTGCCCAGCCTAGAGTTGAATTAACTTCCCGGAAAATATCTAACATCCCTCCCCTTTCCCTTGGAGAGGCAACAACTAGTGGAATCCATCTATCTGTGTCTCTCCCACTCGCAGCATCCTGGGGAACCATCTAGAAATCTTAAAAAAAAAAAGTTGCCTAAATCAAGGTAGAACCTGAACCTCCCAGGTGGGCCCGGGAACAGAGGAAGAGGGAAAACAATGTTCTAGTTTCTCTGAAACACGCACACGCACACACTCTTTCCCAACCAAAACCAGATGAATATTTTAACGCCAGAGCGTTTTGTTCAAGCCAGGAGCGTGCTGCATTCCTGGCAAGGCCGGAGAATGACCTGAAAACCTGGATATTTCAGGGAACAAAAGGTCCTTGGGTCTGCCTCCATCCAGGGTTATTTGGAGGCTGCGTGGTTCGGGGGCGTGGGAGGCAGCCGGAAGGGTTTCTGCTCCCCTCTCCTCCCTTCCAGGGCTGCGTGCAGTGCCGGGCCAGTGCCGGGGGAGCCGGCATCCTCCAGGCCCCAGCCCCCAGCCCTGCGCCAGGCAGAAAGCAGGAGGTGGGGAGGGCGCGAGGCGAGGGGGCTGGGAAATAGAGAAACAAACTCTATTTTCTGCTCATCTGTGGCGGGAGGCTCCCGCGGCCCGCAAGCTCTCGGAGTGAAGCAATTTCAGACAGGGATGAGTGTCTGTTTTTCCCTGGAGCGGAGGCTACAAAACCCTGAAAGCCCTCGGTTTCTCTTCCCTTAATATCCTGTTTTGGAAAGCGCAGTTGTGGGAAGGTGAAGGAAATGAAGAAGATCCTAGCAAATGGAAGAAGTCCTTCCCTGGCTTGAGCCAGGGGACGGGGAGCCTTGTTCTGGCCGCCGTGGGTAAGATGGAGAGAGGCCGCCTCTGGGAGAGGTTGTGGGAGCTTGTTGCCTAAGGGGGTCCTGGGCAAGTGGCCATTTGTGGACAAAGAGTCACATTCCCGTCCTGTCTTGGGGGATGTTTGCCGGGATGCTGGGACTGGTGCCACTTGGGTGGCTTCAGAGGCCTCGGACAATGGCACGCCCGGCTCCCTGCCCAGAGAGGCGAGGATTTTGGAACACTACCGCTCTAGTCTCTGCTGTTCCTGCCTTTCCTCCAAATGCAGGTGCTGGCCATCCATCCTGCTGCCCTCGCTCACGTGTCCAGGTCAAGCAGGCGCTGAGCTTCACTGCAACATGAGTGCAGAGGTTCAGAGCCAGCCCGGGTCCAGGTTGGCTGGCGCTGGGTCTCCGGTGCTGGCGGACAGGAGCAGAGATGCTATTACATCTTAGAGGGCCTCTGGCACCTGCGTGGTGGAAGGGGGGTGGGAGCTGCTCCCCGGTGGAGGTCTCCTTTTCTCTGAGCGAGGAGGGCCGGGGCTGCAGGCAGGGCTTCCTGCAGGCCCTCAGTCACCCTGGCCTTGCCCTTTGACTGCGCTTAGCTGTGCAGTTCAGCAGCAGTTGGACGGCCCCTCCTTTCCAGTCGAGGCGCCATGTTCCCCTTTGCTCTGTATCCTGCTCCGAGGGAAGAGCCAGCCCTCCTTTCTCTGTGTTTGGGGAGCTGCTGGCTCCTGGCTGGCCTCTAGCCTAGCTGAGCATGGCCAGGCCTCTGCCTGGTGTGAATCTCGGTTCTGTAGCTCCTCACTGGTGAGCTGTGGGCAAGTCATGTAACCTCTTTGTGCCTGTTTCCGCCTCAGTAAAACAGTGATGGTCATTGTCCCCTCCCCTTACGATGCTTGGGAAAATGACACAAGTATGTAAAGTGCGCAGGTCAGCGTTGGCACAGAGTAGCACTGAGTGTATAAATGTTTGGTATTATTATTGCTGGGGTGGTTGTTTCTTCTGCAAATCTTCTCCATTCCCGGAGGCTCGGCTCCCAGCACCGCTCCTGCAGCGGGTCTCCCGTCTCCCCGCCGTGCCCGGGCCGCTCCGTATCTGCCCGGCTAGTGCAGCACCGGTCACTTGCTGCACTGTTGTTGGTCCATCTCTGTCTTTGATGCTGTCGCACCTGCTCAGTGACGTTCCAGCCTTGCGGGCTCTCGTGAGGGCAGGGCCTGCTGTCTTCTGATCTGCCCTGGCCTCCATCCTCTTCCGGAATTGGCAAATGCTTCGTAAGCGCTTGCTTAACTGAATAGTACCAAACTACATTTTAAAAGCTAAATGCCCTTTACTTCAATAAAGAAAGAATCTATATGTGTGTGTGTGTGTATGGTATCTGCTCTGTGCTAGACCCTGTGAGTCAAGTCAAGTGCTATTATGTTCACATCGCCAATGATAAAACTTAGGCTCAGAGAGGAAGACCGACTTGCTCAAGGTCACACAGCTTGGAAGGGCAGAAGCAGGACTTGAATTCAGGACTCTCAACTCTACTGGAGCAGGCTGTGTAGCCAGCAGGGAGTATGGGCTTTGGGGGTCCTCCAGCAGGATGGATTTTCTGATGGGCAGGGGTCGTTTTGCTAAGGGTTGACCTTGCGCTAGGGACTGCCATGGCCTGAGTCCCTTTTCCCAGAAGCTTGATGGAGTCTGCGTCTGCAGGCCTGTGAGAGAGTACCTGCCTCCAGCTAATGTCAGGGGCGGCGCCATGGCCTCCTTTTTAATTGGTGGAGTTTAGTTGCATTTGGGCTAATACTCAGTGGACCTATTCCCCCCAGGGCCCAGGGTGACTGGCAGTGCCCAGCCCAGCTGCTGCTCTTGCCGCACCCCCATGTCCCTGGGAGCCACAAGCTGCCTTGGACAGCAGCTCGTGAGGGCCACTAGTCAGGTGCCTGGGGCGGGTCCTGTAGCCATAATTGCCATGTGTTCCCACAGTGACTGCCTTGGCACATAGGAGGTGCTCAGTGGAGGTAGCAGGGAACATGGTGAGGGCCAAAGGGACTTTCCTGGTTCTGGCACTGCCTCCCGGAGAGCAAAGGCAGCTTCTTGCTCCAGGACTGGGCATGGAGTTTGAGCAACCAGATGGATGGCACGGGGAGAGGACACTGGCCTCTGAAATGGTCCTGCTCCTCTGTCTCCTGGGAGTTGGGGGTGGCACCTGCGGTTGGCGAGAAGGCCGGGAGAGAGCCAGGGTCTCCACCCTGAGATGGAGCTCGGGGAGGCCGGTGACCTTGGCCCACGCTCGGGCTCTGACCTGACTGTGCGGGGCTGGCCTGGGCCTCCTCCCGGCCTTGCCGTCTGGAACCTGGTTCCTCACCAGGGCCTGGTGACTGACAGCATCTGCGTCGCCTCGGAGCGTGCTAGAAATACCGAATCCCAGGCTTCCCAGGCCTGCATTTTAAAAAGAGCCCCAGTGCCGGCCTAGAAGTCAGGTCCCCCAGGGCAGACGCCAAGGGAGGCAGGGTAGTGTCCTTGTGCCCGACTTCCCTTGCTAGCCGCACAGCTTGGGGTGTAGCCTCTCCTGGCGTCCACCTCCTCATGGGTAAAGTGGGGGTCGTAGACAGTCAGGCCTTTCTCCTTAGGCTGCGGCACGAGAGGATTAGGCAGAAAATCATGTAACACACGCCCCCGCCTAGCGCACAGCCGGGCGTCGCCGGCGCTGGACACGTGTGACATCCGCGGGCTGCGAGAACCTGGAAGCTGAAGGGGCTGCAGCAAGTGGGGGGGAGACACCAATTTGAGAGGCTCGTTTTGCACTGGGCCTGTTTAGCGGAGCTTAACTCGGAGCTAAATACCAGCCAGGACTCCCCGTAGAATTATTACACAAAATAGCAGGGAGGGGGGCGCCGGAGTTAATGCTTGTGATAGCAGTTTTTTTAAATCTAAAGAATGTGTTAAAAGCAAGTGAAACCCCTGGTGATCGCAAATGAATTGCCTAAGTTCTCTTAGCGTATCCACGTTGCTGGGCGATGCCTGGGCCCTCGCGCGCGTCAGCCGCTCTCCTCTCCCGACGAGGGAGCGCTGAGGCCCCCGCCATGACCGCGGGTTCCGGCCGGCGGTCCCGCGAGGGCCTGTGCCTTTGGGCCCGTGCCCTTGCTCTACGTGTGGGAGCCACATCCACGTGGGGTGGCAGGAGGCGCTCTGTGGGCAGGGCTGGGCATCTGGGCCTCCCAGCAGCTTCAATGCCTCCGATTAGCAAGTCGGGCGGGAAGAGGTGCTAAAAAGATTCCTTCCCGCCTCCTCCGCTGGCAGGTTTTGAAGGGAGTTCAGTTATGAGACTATTAAAATGTTATTTTGATAATTAAGCCCACAGCTGTTCCGAGGGCGGCAGGGGCAGGCAGTGCGCAGGCAGCAGAAGGCACGGCGCGCTCTCAGGCTCCGGGAGAGGGGAAGCGGGCGGGGAGCGCGCAGAGCGGGGATGGGCGCGGCCGGGCGGCGCTGGCTGCAAGGCGGAGAGCACCGTCCCCAGGTCTGAGGATGCTGGGTGACCAAGGCGACAGTGGCTCCAGCGGCCTCCTCTCTGGGGCAGGGTGAGCTGCCCCCACAGGGGGATGCCTGCCAGGATTCTGCACAAGCTCTCAGAGCAGTAGCTGAGGGATCCCTGGAGCTGTGGTTCTCCAGGTGGGGTCCCGGCCCCAGCAGCATCGGTGTCCCCGGGGAACTTGTTAGAAATGCAGATTCTCGGCCCCACTGCAGACCTACGGAATGGGAAACTCTGGGAGCGAGGACAATCTGTGTTCTAATAGATTCCCCAACAGATTCTGATTTGCACTAAAGTTTAGGAACCGCTTTCCTTAAAGGTCGCCTGGCAAATGGGGCCCGGCTTGCTTGGTACAGTTTGGTTAGTAAGGTGTGGGTGAGGGCGTGGGGATGACCAGAAGGCCTGCCACCTGTAGGCATCCCGGACCTAGTCCTATTCCTTCATTGTACTGGATGGCAAACAGAAGCCCAGAGAGGGGAAGAGGCTTGTCTAAGGTCACACGGCAAATCAGAGCCAAACTGGAATTAGTAATCAGCTAGCTCTCTTGATTGCAGATCTTTCAGTTAAACTATCTTTCTAAATGCAGAGGATAGGTGCTATGGTTTAAATGTGTCCCCCAGATTTCATGTGTTGGAAACGTAATCTCCAAATCCATAAGTTGACTGGAGGTGGGGGCCTGTGGAAGGTAATTAGGATTAGATAAGGGCATCAGGGTGTGGCCCTGTGATGGCACCAATGGCTTTGTAAGAGGAGGGAGGGAGACCTGAGCGGACATGCACGTGCTTGTTGTCCTGCCACGTGGTGACCTCTGCCACGTCGTGATGCAGCCAGAAGGCGCTCATCAGCTGTCAGTGCTTGCTCTTGGACTTCCCAGCCTCTAGAAACATGAGCTACATAAGCTTCTTTTCTTTTTAAGTTACACAGTCTGTGATGTTCTACTACAGCAACAGCAAATGGACTAAGGCAGTGGGGCTGGGAGAGAAGAGGCTTCAGGTGGAAGTGATTAGGTAAGCCAAGGGGAGGCCCAGGGTTTGCACCCAGAATAT
>NW_012142746.1:3649497-3649839 GCF_000956105.1 Propithecus coquereli
CACTCTCTCTACTTTTGTGCTTTTGGAAGTTCAGGCTATTTGAAAAACATTTTCTTTTTTGTTAAACTCACAATAGTGTGACACCACACTTTATGTAAATTAAAGTTTTGGATGCCACAAGCATACTGTGGTGGGATTTTACTGAATTCCCATAAGAGTTGGTAAAGATCCTTTATCGTAAGCCCCCTGAGTGGACCTCTGCTGCCTAGACTTTTCAACTGTACTCCTGAGATCCCAAAAACTGCCCTTCAGGGCCCCTTCGATATGCTGTTCCAAAACTAAGTCTGGTTGTCATTTGTCTAATTTTATTTGTCAATTGGTTGTTAAAGATGTTGAGTAGTA
>NW_012142746.1:3650814-3664055 GCF_000956105.1 Propithecus coquereli
AAGTCTACTTATCTAACATATAAATAAATATTTGATTACAACAATGATTTTTTAGAATACATAGAATTATAGAAACCTAAAGAAAATTATAACTTCAGGGAGAGTGAGGAATAGAAGGAATAATTTTCTATGGGAATTATGTCAGTGATAGAAATTGTAGCTAGCAGCAGTATGAATTAGAGACATTGGCATCAGACCTAAATTAAAATTTCTACTCTATGACTCACAATCTGGAAGACTTGGGGAAATTATATACACTTTCTGAGCTTGTCTTCTTTTCTCAATATTTCTCTTTCTTTCATTTTTTCATTCTCTTTTCCTCCTCTCCTCCTCCCCCATATGCCCATGCATAGATTTTCTGTTTCAGAAATCCAAATTTCTTTCTTTATAAGTACAGTGCATTTTTAGTAATATTATTACCATAGAATCTGATTGCCTAATCCACACACAAGACCTATTATCCTGCTGGGGAACATACTCTCTGCTGATAACCATTAGGACAATACAGTGAAGACTGAATTTATTGCACAGAGAAACATTTTACCCATCAGCTCCCATTGATATTTTCTGTGCCTGCTTTTGAGATAATCTAGTTCAGAAGGTTTATTGATTAGATTTAACATTTCTTGATGTGTTCACCTCATATCAATATCATTCTGGTTTGATAGTTTTCTTTTTTCTCTGCCAACCTCTTGTGCTTCCTAGATTCTAGGAGTAGATTAAATCTAGTAACAAATAGCTAGCTGATCAAGACCCATAAGAAAAATACATGTGAAGATAGTTTCTTCTTCCAGCCTACCCTCTCTTTCAATGATTGTAATTTTTGATTGAAAATGGCATCGTTGGACATGAGGGCATTCAATTATTTGTATTTTAGATTTTATATGTGGGCACATGAAATATTTGCATTTAGACCAAATGTGTGCTTGCCTATGACATCTGCAGTAATCTGCAATAAGAGGACCATCCATGGGGTGGTGCTACTATGAAGGAAAAGCTGTAAAATTATGGACATAAATATTGGAACTTTAAAGATTATGGAATAAAGTGTCTTGAGATTCAATAATACAGATTTCTGTGCCCCTGATTGACAAGTTATTATCTATTGAAAATCTTTTCTGATAACAATCATGTTAGTCCTCATGGTACACCAGAATTTTGGTTCCTCAAATATATATTCTTCACTTTGTTATCCCAAATTTCTTGTTACTATGCTTTCACTTTTGCTAAATTATCATCATAATTTTAAAATTTTGAATTTTCCTCTGCTTCTTCATGATTTTTAAGATTCATGCTACTACTGCTAATAACCCTACGGGTTTTCTTATGAAGAGAAAACTGCCAGGAAGAGAAGCAGGATGAGCACAAGGAGCCATGGCTGAAGCCAAGGTACAAATGATGATGTATACATTGAAGATTTTCAGTGAAGATTAAATTAGGTGATATTTGTAAAGCTCTTTCAGAAGATGGACATTACAATAGGCTTCTATAGCATGATAGTACAAGGTGTCCCAAAAGTCGCCATAAATAAGGAAAACGGGAAATTGTAGCAAAATGCACCTTTATTTACAAAATATTCATTACAGAATTTTACAAAAATTTCCTTTGTATGGAGTCTTTTGGGACACCCTGAGAACATAGCTCAGTAAATTATAGCTCTTTTACTTTATTTGCTCCCAACTTCCCCTAATTTCACTTCTAGACCCTTATACATCACCATATTATTTTTATATGCCTAACTCAGGAAATGGTTTCCCACTTCTTGACATGAATAAGAAATTTTGGATATGGAATTAGAATAACTTTTTTTTTTCAGAAATAGCTCTATCCCAAACTAGCCCTGTGATGATTTAAGGCAAATTATTTGAATTCTCTGAGTCTGTATTCTCATTTAGTAAATCAGAAAACTAGTTTACAGTAGTAACGAAATAGACTGAGATCGTGAGTGATGAATATGAATAAATCTAGTTTACAAATACAAGATACTTCAAGTTGTAATTTAATTGACAAACATGTAACTCCTCTAGTAGAATTGCATAGAAATCTTCAGAGAACAACATGGAAGTTTTTAAGGATTTGTTCAAGTAACCTCCCTTCATATCCCAACCCCATCTCATGTCCCTAGCCATATATTTTTCTCATTTTGGCAATGAGGGAGGTAAAATTTGCTTTTGTCTCAAGGGCCTTCAATGCTTTAAGACTAGCATTAATTTCTTTAGACAACTATCACACTAGTTGGAGCAACATTTAATTGTACTTTTCAAGCAGCTATTTAGTCCTCTTACAATTGATTAGAATAAGCCAGAGGAATAATTTCAAGCCTAAAATTGATGTCTGGTTATCCATTTTAGCGCTGGGCAAATTGGCATTGGCATAGGGGAGAAGGATGTCTTTTCTATTTTCATTCCAATCATCTAAGCTGTGTTTTGTAGTTTTCCTAAAAAGCTAGACTATTTTTGGAAATACAATGAAAATTCATGGACTCAGACAAGCCTGAAATGTGAACATACCTTGGGGAAATTTTACCATTTGGCTGAAACTTAATAGAAATGAGACCGAATTATCTGTTATGGATCAATAGAATATATTTTATTCTATGGCCTCAAATTACACAACAAATTTAGGCAATCATTTTGGCATTGTATACCAGACTGAACAAAAATATATTTTCATGGTTAAAAAGTTGTCTAAAATTATATGCTCTATTCTTCTGAATTAGTACCATTATGTTCTGATTGGGAGGAAATCAAATAGATAGTAAATACAAACTGATAAGCTGCAAGATGAGCCAATCTCCCAAAGTTCTCCTAAACCTGGTTAATTATTTCAAAGTTCTAAATTATACCTTTGAGTGAGGTCAGGTCCAGGATAAAAGAAAAATACAGAATAACATTTGGTTAACAAGGTCCTTGTGTCTGGAAATGATTGATTCCAGGATGCACCTCATGCTAGACCGAGGGCTCATATTTATGATCATGTCCCTCAAATCCCACTAGTGTTCCTAACATATGCCAAGCACTTAACAAACATTTATTCAGTGACTGATAATATGTCAAAAGATTTTGGTTGAGCATTCTGTCAAGGATCAACTTTCAAAAGACGACCAGAAATACCTGTTGATCAAGCAAATCTAAGTTTATCAAATTTACTGTAGTAATGGAAAACACCTTGACAGAGGATTAGCAATGTTCCAAAGTGGGGAAATAAAGAAAGGAGATTTATAGCTTTTAGGGACCTGGTAAGGATTATTTTAAGGCAGGTCCTGCAACGTGGGAGAACTGGCTGGGAGTGGACAGAGTTTATGACATAGTAGTTTTCTGTTGGTAGGGACAGTGAGGCATAGGGCTTGAAATGATTATTGATAAGCAAGCTGATAGACATGAAGAGAAAGCCTCTTAGTTGGTTCATAGTTTTATCTTGGAGGATCAAGAGTTTCTTGGTGCAAGAGCTAAGATACTTTTCCTTGGTTTTAGTACAATTTATGATAGGGCAAGAAAGTATTTCTGTCCCAGTATTGTTTAATACAGGGACAGGAAATAAAGTTGGTTTTAGTTGTCAATTAAAAATTAAGTGAAGAGTAAGTAAATCTTCATAGAACCACCTAATGAGAAAAATTATCTTAATGAGATAGTGGCATCCTACCCCATTGCAAAATTTACTATTTCAATGCAAAGAATTCAGCTGTATTATACTTAGTTTTTCTTTTCTGCATGTTTATTCTATGTCTTCCTGAAAGTAATTGAATGGACTGAGAGAGCAATCACACCTTTTCTGAGGTAGTCAATACTTTCTATTACTTTTAATTAAATATTTTTGGCACTAAAGAGTTTTTGTATTGGCACATCTGCCTAACTTATTTTTCTACACTCCATTGGGGAGATTGTAAGCAGGAAGAGAAGACTTCAAATTTTGTATCTTTCTGCTAATTAATATTTCTGCCATTTCAAATTTGGCATTTCATCTTGTATAGGTAATACTTTCATATTTTGAGTTAATTATTTCAGGTTTTGATTGGGAGATCAACTCTCTCTTTGGCTACATTACCCACCATGCATATTCTAGTTTTGTGATCCTTCTCCTTTGTTTCATTAGCCCATGGAATCCTATCTTGTAGGAAATTTATGGAAATCTCTGTTCTTCCATTCTCTCTATTGTTGTGGGTTTGTATATTTTTCCCCTTCCTTTATTGCCATTTATTGGGAGTCTTAGAAGGAAGAACAGAAAAGAGTGTGTATTTGGTCTGTCATCTTGACTGAAAGATTTTTGTTTAATTTTGGATGTTATATCTGTCTTCGAGTGGTCATTAAACAATGAGACTGTCCTGTGCTAACATATATTATATGTATTAATGAAAAGTAATGCAAAATGGTGAAAAATAAATCTAGATTGGAAGTGTTGAGTTTTAGTTCCAGTTTTGAAGATTCTACCTATATGGGATTCAAATAAGTCCACTTAATCTTTTTTCCCCTCCTGATACCAAATATGTGATTTTTATTTTTATCAACCTCACTTCTCCCACTCTCTGACACCAAGTAGGTTTCCTACAACTTAATTCAATTTTAACACCAACTACCCAGAGTTATAAGTGGGTAGTTAACTATTCAGGAAAATGCTACACTTAATATTATGGTTTAATAAAAAGGATACAAGTGAGCCGTCAGTTGGTGAGGTACATAGGTTGAGGTCCAGAAGGGTCTTGAACACAGGAGCTTCTGGCCCTACGGAGTTGGGGTATACCACCTTCCCAGCACGTGGATGTGTTCACCAACCCAGAAGCTCCCCAAACCCTGTAATTTAGGGTTTTTTAATGGAGGTTTCATTACATAGGCATGGTTGTAGCCATTGATGATTGACTCAATCTCCAGTCCTTTTTTCTACCCATGCGGTGAGGAGGGTGGTACTGAAAGTTCCAAGCTTCTACTCAAGGCTTGGTGTTTCTGGCAAACAGCACCCATATTTCAGCTATCTAGAGTCCCAGTAAGAGTTGTTTCATTAAAAGAAAAGACACTCCTATCACCTTTATCACTCAACAAATTTCGAGGGTTTTAAGAGTTCTGTTCCAGGAGCTGGGGACAAAGATCAAGTAGTTTTCTTAGTATAGTGTGTGTGTGTGTGTGTGTGTGTGTGTGTGTGTGTGTGTATGTGTGGTGTGTGTGTGTGTGTGTGTGATTGAAATTTAATGCATATTTCTTTCTTATTTTAAAAATTGGTAGGAATGTCTCTTTTTACTTAAAAGTCTTGGATTTTGATTTGTTTCTTTATTAGAGAAACTTTTACAGGAAACTGATTAGACTACATAAGCAAACAATATCTAGAATTTTACACACATACTGAATTGGTTTCATCAGGGACAAAATTACTCCCTTGTGGTGTATTAGATACTTTGAGAAGCTATATTGACTCTTTATGTCACCAGGGTACCATTTAGCAAATTGCAACTTCAATGGATTATTAACTTTTTGCATAATATATTTCAATTAAAATGAAATTGGATCTCAATATAATAAAATAGTTGATGCTGAATTTAGTCTATAAGCAGAAAAGTAAGCATTGGCAATGTTGCTTAAAGGCATTTTACCTACAGGAAACCAAATCAGTTTGGAAGGGACCTCACTTATGTTTGACTACAGGCAACCACACATAGAATGAATGGATACACATTTTAACTTCTCATCTTCCTCAGGACTTTTCCGGATCTTATCTCCAAAAAGGAGAGCTTTACAAAGTAAAGCTCATTGAAATACTACAAAAAATAATTAAAAATTAACCTTGAAAGGTGTTAGTATTTACTTCCCCCTCACGTCATTATTTTAAGTTAGAATTCTTCAAACCTAATATACTTATAGAACCAGATTGTCTTAGTGTACATAAATTACAACCCAATGAGGAATGATTCCATTAAACTGTGCCTCTTTTGGTACAATGCAAGTTCTATCTAGTGCTAGCTTAGGGTAAATACTTGATGAAGCATTTCTCTCTCTCTCTTGAGATCTTTCAACTTTATCTTCTATTCCCATATCCATGCTTCTAATTAAAATAGGCTAACCTAGTACTTCCTTATTCTGGCCAAATTACATGTTTGGTGATGCCTATTTCTAACATATTCTGGTCCTTTATTCCCATCCTTTTAAAATATCTATCCTAGGTTCTGTCTTAAAACAAAATCTTGATAGTAGGACTATTTCTAAATTTTTAAATATAATATTTTCTCTGTCCCTTCCTTTCTGTATGAAAAAAATGTATAAAATGTAACTGAAATTATTACTTTCGAGTTACTACATCAATTGACCATCATGGGCATGTCATAATCTTTCTCATCTCATATAGTAAAATGAACTAGTTTATAAAATACAATGAATTTGAAAAAAATCAAGCTGGTGTAATGTAACTACTGGGTGAAAAAGGCCTTTAAAGGTTTTAGGTACTAGCTGACCCTCTGTAGCTAGGATCTCCTGTGCCCTGGCTCTTCCAATGCAAGGCAGATCATACATGTTACATAACTGAGCCAAAGATGGCCTCTGTGTATCATTTATTTCTTTATTGCAGACTAAGGCCCACTAGCTCAAAAGTCCCCCGGAACCAAACTCAAATATTTATACATTCCAGTTATTTTTTAAACAAGCAGATTTTTAGCCGTTTAAAGTCTGCCTGCTTTGCATACACATGAAACCTCATCCAATATCTGCCAGCCATAGATTAGGTAAGTCTTTTGGTTAAAAGATCCCAAGCTGCTGCTACCCTTTGGTCCTGTCTGACCCAGAGACTCCTCACTGCTCAATGACATCTCCTAGGTGTGTAAGCTCCCTCTTAGAACTCCCTTTCCTGAGGGAGTTCCCATGCTTTCCTCACCTTCTGAGTATTGACCTGTGCCAGTAGCCTCTGGGTAGACTTATTTTGTGAGGCACTTCCTCTGAATGCAAACCTATCAAAGTATTACCCAGTATAACTTGCATGTGTTACTGCCACTTCATAGTCATACCTTTTCCTTTGATCAGCCCCCAAATTCCTAGTGCCTCCTACAATCCAAGAGATAGAGCATACTTACCATAGAGATAATACTTTTGCTTTTCACTTAATATTAGATGGTACAAGGGAAGTAGTTTTATTATGTTTATCTTGTTTTGAAAGCAGATTGAAAAATAGTTAAATGCAGAATATCTTTAAGCAAACCAAACTTTGTCCTTTTTTCCCATCATTTTAGTTTGTCCTGCTTTCCTTGTATTCTCCCACTCTACAAAAATGTTTTATGCATCTTTTATGTGAGTGGTATTATTCTAAGAGCCATGGGGTACTCATAGATGAAAAACACAGAACTCATGTTTCTTACATTGTCAGTATAAGCTATTTATAAATCTTTTATTTACATGAGATATGAGAGGTTCATATTTTCTTTTATTCAAATAGACATGATATAATGGTTCTGAATAATCTTTTTTATTTGAAATAGTGGCTTTATAAAATCTTAAAGCTTGCATTGTTTGGAAAAACATCTACCAAAGAGAATGAAAAATGCCTATGTATATAAATTTGTAAATTTATAAAGATCAACAGTTTGAGATCTTGAAAAGAGATTTGAAATTTACATTATTTCAGAAGAAAAATCGGACAAAATGGAAAACAACAAATAAAAATCCATTAAACAATAATTCAATTTGGGTTTACTTCTCCACTTAGATTAAATTACATATTAATATATTATGATCTCTATGTATAGATGAGCACACTGGCATTTGTTTTTGTAAGTTGAAAACTTCCACTTTCTGAAATTTTGTTTCAGCTTTAGCAACTTTTATTGAGTGTCTCCCACCTGCGAGGCAGAGTTCTAAGAAATAGCTTACTGCTCAAACAGAGCAATAACTGTTTCATACAGATCTCCAAAGAAAAGAAAAAAACAGTTAATAGCAGAATTGTTTCCAAATGTGTCAATTAAAATTAATGAATGTACATAAACCATCATAAGCCCTCTTCCTCAATGAAAATACTGAACACCTGTTGCCTCACTAACCTCTGACATGTCATTGTCCTTCAAAACTCTATATTCCAACAATCCAAATTTTACTCATCCATCAAAAAACCCAATTCACATATTATATCTGTGATAAAGATTTTCCTTGAAAACATTCAGGCACATATTGATTTTTTTCCTGTCTGTATTTTTATGGTAGTTATTGTTTACAAGTCTCCTCATCACATGTATTTTCTGTAAGTATTACTACTCTACATGTAAATATAATGTTTTTCATCCTCTGAAAACAGGGTCTGAATTTTGTTCATCTTTGTAATAATTGTGCCCAGACCATAGGTAGTACTCTTTAAATGTCCTTGTGAAATTATTTTATATCTGGAATGCAGAAGAAAATATTTTTCATCTCCAAAATACCTAGCATACTGTTCCACTTTATTATTAAATTGTAATCTAATCTTCACTCTCAAACTTCCTATCTGATTTCAGGTAAACGATAGTCTCCCTATGGTTTTAGTTTTCTCAGATTTAATGCAAGGTGATGCAGTTGATTAGAAGAACTTTACACCTTTCTTTATTTTTATTTATGATTTTATAAGTTAAGAGCTGTCAAATGAATAAATTAATTTATTGAATTAAAATGTCTGCCTAAAGAATCCATGCAGAGTTACAAATAAAGTCCTACTATGTCAGCATAGAGAAGTTCTTGTGTTATAGCACAGGAGAAAACAAAAACACTTTGGCTTCAATGCAATACTGAACTACATAGTCTTAGTAAAGCTTATCTGATCAAAAGAATATATGGGATATGCAAAATTCCATTAACTGTGCTAACTCTTAATAATTGTTTCCATTTTTGAAGGAGAAAGTTTGTTTTTTCCTTTTTCTTTATTTGAGACCGAGTCTCACTCTGTTGCCCAGGCTAGAGAGCAGGTACATCACCGTAGCTCACTGCAACTTCAAACTCCTGAGCTAAAATGATCCTCCTGCCTCAGCCTCCCAAGAAGCTGGAACTATAGGCGCATGCCACCATGCCCAGCTAATTTTTTGTATTTTTAGTAGAGATGGGGTCTCGCTCTTGCTCAGGCTGGTCTCGAACTCCTGACCTCAAGCGATGCTTCTGCCTATGCCTCCCAAAGTACCAGGATTACAGATTTGAGCCACCCTGCCTGGCCTGAAGGAGTAATAATATTAACTTTACTGTTTTTGAAATAAATATGGCAAATTGCTAAATCATACTTATTCTTCGACACACAATAACATAGTTTTCCTTGCAACATTCCTTTAAAAATTGAATCTATTAGAGGCTAGTCACAAAGTTAATTTACCTGATAATGCCGTACTATCATTTTCTCAAATTTACTGTAATACAGATTACAGATGGAATGACTAAAATATTCCTCAAAAATGATTGATTGTTATGTGGAAAAAAAATGTTCAAACCCCAAGCAAAAAAACTGGAAATGAAAATAGTCTCTGTCATATTATACTAACATATGGCCATGTAAAATATCAGGCTTTTCCTATTATACCAAGGGACCCAACAGTTTCAGGTAAATTTATTTCATGAAATTTAGTCAGTAAATAAATGTTGTATATAAACTCTGTGGCATTTTTTTCTTGTGAGTGAGGTAATGGCTCCATAAATTATTGTGTAAGTTACATTTTTTCTTTCAGAGTACTCAGCATAATTAGGAGATAAAATATGTGAAACATTAATTGGTCTTCCCTGATGTTGCCCAGGAGAAACATTTTTCATTGTTAATTTTTAAAATGTAGTATGTGAAACATACTGTGAAAACAACATCTAAGATGCTCCCCACCCGGGATCCACTTTCTTGGTATTTATGCCCTTGTGTTGTTCCCTCTTATGTTGACTAGGTGTTTGTGTGGGACTTCCAAGGCTGGGTCATAAAAGGCATGGTGGTTTCCACCTTGCTTTCTCTTGGATCACTTCTTCTGGCGGAAGCCCACTAACACGTGGTAAGAAAACTTAAGCAGACCACGGATGGGTGCAATGGGCAAAAACTGAGGCCTCCTGCCAATCGCCAGCATTAGCCATGAGAATGAGGCACCTTGGAAATAAATTTTCCGTCTGCAGTCAATTCTTAAGATGACAGCAGCTTTGGCCGACATCTGATTAAACCTCCTGAGAGACCCTGAGCCAGATCCATCTTACTAAGCTGCTCCTGAGTTTTTGACCCACTAAGGTTTGGGATAATGCACAGCAATAGATAAATAATAGGCATGGAAAAGAATATATGTAGCATATATGTTATTATAAAACATGATAAAATAAACACCAGTGACACCTCCCCCCAATTTATGAAATAAAACATTATCAAAAGGTTGTGTCGATCTCTACTTGTTTATCCATGTGTTAGCAAAGCACTTTTTAATTACTAGACATTAATATTAAGTCTTGTTTTCTGGCAGAATAGGTGCCCCCTCTCACCTTTTTTCTTTCTTTTTTAGGAGTGCCTTGGCTAGTCCCTTTGCCATTTCCTGTAAGTTTTATTTTCAGTTAGCACAAGATCAGGAATCTGAGGATCCATGAAAAATACTATTTGGATATTTGTTGGAATTGCATTTTGGACAATTGAATATTTGATATTGAATCCTCTTAACCATTAAGTTAATTTGTTGAGATCTCTCAATACATTTTTATAGTATTCTTCATATACATTGTATAAATCTTTTCTTGGATTTATTCTTAGGTACCTTACATAGACAAAGAAGCTGCTCTTCACTATATTATTTTGTCAAGACTTAATTCTTAAATTTCATTGGCTTGTTTACCCCAGAAATAAGAAGATAATTATTATTTAATTTTTAGAAAAATAGAAGGATTCTTTTTTTATTATCATTATTATTACTCAACTCATTTAGATTTTACTTAAAACAATTAAGTTTGGTAATACTAGGAATCAAACCAACCCTTGCAGACAGATCATAATGATCAGTAAAAACAAATCACTTATTCAACATTATATTTTCTTAACCAAAACATATTTCATGTGACTCATGCTTTTGCTTTCTAGGTGAAGTAAAAACAATGTAGTATCTGACATTCCCCATACATTGCCAAACATTATGATAAAAATGTAGTAATAAAATTACATAGGTTAAATCAGAAGGAATCAGCTAAAGTAGTATGTAAATCAAAAATAAGAAAACATCATTTCAGTGATTGTGTTTTTAGGCTTTATTATTCATTTTATTGTTATATTCAGCTATTTACTACTGAAAAGAGAGAGAGAAATTGTATAATGTCCAGTCAACTTATTGAATATTACCTATAGAATTTGTATGTACCTGTATTTTGCATAAGAAAAAATAGGTTATTTATGTAGCAATTGCTCTGTGAAATGTTAATAGTACTCAACCTTAAGTCCAATTCTATTTTCAGACCAACCATAAGTCTTTGAATCAGAGCACACATGGAACATTATCTCATAATCCTTAAGTTTTTAATCAAAGATTTTTAACAATATGAAATTGATGAGAATCTAAAAGAAATTCTTAAAACAAACTAGCTATGACACCTGAACACAAGACTCAAGTTTCCCATCTTTCAGAAACAGCTTCACAAATGGCTTGGAAAACCAGCCTGGTGGTAAATTTAATAAACCATATTGCCTCCCATTCCTGAAGCCAACCATTTTTGAGAAAAATCTACTAGTACTTGTCATTGAACATCACAGTAAAGGCTGAACTTGTTCTAGTTCTAGATCAGTGTTCTGTCTTGGACTGGTCAATAGTTATTTCCTTCTCAGAATCTTCATTGGTAAATTCAAGCAAGTGTGTTTGAGCACCATCTTCTCTTTCATCTCTGCAATCTTTTCTGGTAGAAAGGTCCTTTGTGAATCTCCACCTCAGATGCATTTAGTATGGCCTTCGTTTTTAAGAAGTGGCACACCTGATGTAAGGCACAATTAGTCTCACAAAACAGCCAGGGAAGCATGAGTAGAAAAAGATGAAAACCATGTGAATTCCACTGGAATTACATGGAGTAAAATGTTGTAGGTTCTACCTCTTATTGAACCTTCAATGTCCAATGAATGGGTATTTCCAAAGTGATGTTGTCTGTAACTCCTCTTGGGCTGCAGCCAGTGTCTTGGCTCCTCAGCCCCTAGCCCCATGCTATCCAGTGGTTAGGACCCCCTCAATGCCTGCTTGTCCTAATCTATGGAAACATTTCATTTAACAAAAAAGTATTTCTATTACTTTCTTAACCCCACCACCACAAAAATCACCCTGTAGCAACTTGGCATAGTGTAGAAAATAGCCATGTGTTATCTGAAGATGTACTTTTTTATATGTCTGCTTATTTTTGACTTTTGGTGGAGGTAGAGACGTGAAACTGTATGCTCTCTCAGTGTTGGAGTGTCCACTTGAGAAAAGCCTTTTGTGATTTGAAATATTTCCCTATCTCTGGAGGGTATTACTAAATTAGATTATATAGTCTCTGAAATTAATGGAGCTTTATTTTAATGGGTTTATGGAGATTTAGAAATGCTTCTCTATAACTAACTATCCCAAAGATTCACAGAAAATAAAGTAATTGAAACTTTAAGTCTATCAATCTTTTAAAAGAAAAATAAATTTTTTTTAAAGAATGGAAACTGTGAACATGTTTATATAAGAAACAAAGGTCATGTATTGAAGGTGAAGTTTCGCATAAATTAGACTGGCTTGAAAATATCTATATGACTTTTCTCTAATTTTTGTAAGTGTTAAGTATAACACAAGCAATGCACTTTATTTTTTATTACATTTATATTTTTTCCCATGAAGAGACTAGTAATTCTGAGCTTCCTAAACTTTTTATATTGACTTATTGATCAGATAAGCAAATGTGTTTCTATGTACTGCTTAAGATTGAGAATAATGTGTTTATAATTCTAACAAAGGTTTTATGTCAAAAGTATAATATTTTGTCCTAAAGATGTCTATACATAATTTCTAAGATCCTTTGCTCACTCGAAGGTGTATGTGTTATGTAAGTGGTGGTTAGCCATACCGTATGGACTCACGAGCTTTGCTCATCTGCTAATTATTTTGTATGATAAAAAGATTATCATTTACCCATGTCCACGTTTGTGTGTGTGTGTGTGTGTGTGTGTGTGTGTGTGTGTGTGTGTATGAAAAAGAAGTTAGTTAATTTGGTTAAAAGGTATAGTTACTGTTTGCTCTCTACACATCTGATAAAGGGCAGATAACCAGAATCTATCTAGAACTCAAAAAAATCAACAAGAAAAAATCGAACAACCCCATC
>NW_012142746.1:3665747-3666230 GCF_000956105.1 Propithecus coquereli
TGCTAGATTAAAAAAATAAAGAATATATGGAATCACCCTTAGTGTCCATAAACTGATGTATATATATACATATCACTTATGTGTATATATAGAATACTAATCAGTCATAAAAATGAATAAAATAATGTCTTTTGTAGCAACTTGGATAGAAATGGAGGCCATTATACTAAATGAAGTAATTCAGGAATAGAAAATCAAATACCACACATTCTCACTTATAAATGGGAGCTAAGATATGAGTACACATGGTTATACAGAGAGGAATAAAAGATATTAAAGATTCCAGATGTGGTTGGGTGAAAAGGGGCTGAAGGATGAAAAGTTAGCCATTAGGTACAATATGCACTCTTCGGGTGAGGGGTACACTAAAAGCCCAGACTCCATCACTATACAATACATCCACGTAACAAAACTGCACTTGTACCCCCTAAATCTATTGAAATAAAAAAATAAAAAAGTAATGAATGTGATTTAAATAACAAA
>NW_012142746.1:3666300-3670019 GCF_000956105.1 Propithecus coquereli
TTTTTATTTGCTTGTTGATTACTTCTTTTATTGTGCAGAAACTTTTTAGTTTAATTAAGTTCATTTGTTTATTTTCATTTTTGTTGCATTAGCTTTTGGGGTGTTAGTTATAAATTCTTTGCCTAGACCAATGTCCGAGAGAGTTTCTCTTAGGTTTTCTGTTAGAAATTGTATAGTTTCAAGTCTTACGTTTAAGTCTTTAACTCATCTTGAGTTAATTATTGTATATGGTGAGAGACAGGAATCCAGGTTTATTTTTATGCAATGGTTATGCAACTTACCAACACCATTTATTGGATAGGGTATCCTGTACCCAGTTTTTGTCTGCTTTGTTGAAGATCAGTTGGTGTGGGCAAGACACTTTATTTCTCTGTTCTCTATTATGTTCCATTGATCTATGTGTCTATTTTTATACCAGTATCATGCTGTTTTGGTTACTGTAGACTTGTAGTATAATTCAAAGTAAGGTAATGCGATGTTTTCAACTTTGTTCTTTTTGCCTAGGATTGCTTTGGCTATTCAGGCTGTTTTTTTCTTCCATATGAATTTTAGGATTGCTTTTTCTAATTCCGTGAAAAATGGCATTGGTATTTTGATAGGAATTGCATTGAATCCATAGGTTGCATTGGACAGTATGGACATTTTAACAATATTTATTTTTCTGTTCCATGAGCATGGGATGTTTTTCCATTTGTTTCTGACATCTACAATTTCTTTCATCAGTGTTTTGTAGTTTTCCTTGTAGAGATCTTTCACCTCCTTGGTTAAGTATATTCCTAGGTTATTTATTTATTTATTTTGTAGCTACCTCAGGGAAAATGTATTAAAGTCTTATGAAATGGTTAAGTGTTGTATATCCCAACAGCTCCCTTCTATTTTGATATTATTGATTACCATAACAAATTAACTACAGCCATTTATTCTCATTTACAGGTGAACTTTGAGTTCCTCTGATTCTTACTTAAAGACTCAAAGGCCAGAACTCATGTCTTCAACAACGGATCACAGTTTGTGTGTCTCAAGGAAAGGACTCTACGGAATATTTTAACTACTGATACATCAAAGAATAGACACTTGGCTAAAGATTGTCAAACTGATATTGCTTAGAAATCTTTCCAATACCAGAGGACAAAATCAGGCTATTATAGGACTCTTTATTTCATAATATGACTTCAGGAGAGCAAGCTGCTAACCGAAGATCCAGGAGGACAAGAATTAATTACATAAGAGTGAACGAACTAATGAGGAAATTTTAACAGCTGTTATTTGTTTGGAATACTGTTGATGTTTTAATGCTCTGTCTACTTATAATTATCTAAGGAATCACTTTTTATTCCTTCCTGATATCTTATTCTCAGTTTAGAATATTATGCTTTTATAAACTGAAATGAAACATTTTGAAATGGAATCTAATTCTCACTGAAGTCTCATAATACAGTAACAAATATTTTTACTGAATTTTCTTGTTTTTGTGGCAATAATTATTTCCATTATTTTGGTAAGAATCTATCTATATTTTACCCCAAATTGGACAAACTGATTGCCCAGTGTTATATCTGGGAACAAATCATTTTAAGTTAGGTACAGCAACTCCAACTTTGTATAGTTGGAGAACAAAGGCACCAAACGCATACAAAACCCTCAAGGGAAACTGGGCTGGTAACTAGCTTGCAGGACTGCAGCCTCACAAAGTGATAAGTAAAGTTACTTCCTGGCAGGCCAGGAACCTTAGCATATTTAGGGGGCTTTGAGGTAAGAGGAATTTATTAAACCTATGGGTACCACAGTCAAATCTGGGGGAGAGATTGTCTCCGCCTTGACATCCTAGCCTCCATATGAAGAAAAAGTTATAGATTCTTCTAAATAGGTGAACCCTGAAACCTTTGGCAACATTTACAAACAAAATATTTTTGCCTCATAATTGCTAAATACTCCATGATCAAGGAAGCTTATATGGTTAACACCTCTGTTGCATCTGTGAAAATAACCAGGCTAAATTATAATGAGGCCAGCATTTTTTCTGTTCAATATTTGAAGATTATTTATGATCAAAGCATAGGGATTATGAAGAAAACTATTAAACTGGGAAAAAAAAGACAAAAAAGGTAGGTGACATGTATTTTCATGGTAATTCTTTCTTTAAATTTTTTGTTGATTTGTGTAGTCTATGTGTAGATTTGTTACATGGTTATATTGAATACTGCTGAAGTCTGGGCTTTTTCTGTAACCCTCACCCAATTAGTATACATAGCATCCATTACATAATTTTTCATTCTATTCTCCTCTCTCACCCCTCCAAATCACCAATGTCTATTATTCCACTATGGTCATGTGTACTCATTATTTAGCTCCCATTGATAGTGAGAAAATCCAGTGTTTGACTTTCTGTTTCTGTGTTATTTCACTAAGATAATGATCTCCAGTTCCACCCACGTTGCCTCAAAAGACATAATTTAATTCTTTTTTTATGGCTGAGTAATATTCCATGGCATGTGTGTGCATGTATACATATATATCACATGTTCTTTATCCATATCTTTGCTATTAACAATAGTGCTGTGATAAACATATAAGTGCATGTATCTTTTTGATAATCATAATTTCTTTTCCTCTGGGTAAATATCCAGTAGTGAAATTGCTGAATCAAATAGTAGATCTAGTTTTGGTTCTTTGGGTAATCTCTATACTGTTCTCCATAGAGGTTGTACAAATTTAAATTACCACCAACAATATGTAAGCATTCTTTGCATCGTTGCCAACATAATATTGATTTTCATTTTTGTAATAATGGATGTTCTAACTATGGCAAGATGATATGTTATTGTGATTTTAATTTGCATTTCCCTGATGATTAGTGATATTGAGAATTTTTCAAGTTTATTTGCTAAGTGCATATCTTCTTTTGAAAAATGTCTGTACATGTCACTTGCCCATTTTGTAATGGGTTTAATTTTATTTTCTTGTTGAGTTCCTCGTAGATTCTGGATATTAATCCTTTGTCATATGCATAGTTTGCAAATGTTTTCTCACATTCTATAGGTTTTTTATTTGCTTGTTGATTACTTCTTTTATTGTGCAGAAACTTTTTAGTTTAATTAAGTTCATTTGTTTATTTTCATTTTTGTTGCATTAGCTTTTGGGGTGTTAGTTATAAATTCTTTGCCTAGACCAATGTCCGAGAGAGTTTCTCTTAGGTTTTCTGTTAGAAATTGTATAGTTTCAAGTCTTACGTTTAAGTCTTTAACTCATCTTGAGTTAATTATTGTATATGGTGAGAGACAGGAATCCAGGTTTATTTTTATGCAATGGTTATGCAACTTACCAACACCATTTATTGGATAGGGTATCCTGTACCCAGTTTTTGTCTGCTTTGTTGAAGATCAGTTGGTGTGGGCAAGACACTTTATTTCTCTGTTCTCTATTATGTTCCATTGATCTATGTGTCTATTTTTATACCAGTATCATGCTGTTTTGGTTACTGTAGACTTGTAGTATAATTCAAAGTAAGGTAATGCGATGTTTTCAACTTTGTTCTTTTTGCCTAGGATTGCTTTGGCTATTCAGGCTGTTTTTTTCTTCCATATGAATTTTAGGATTGCTTTTTCTAATTCCGTGAAAAATGGCATTGGTATTTTGATAGGAATTGCATTGAATCCATAGGTTGCATTGGACAGTATGGACATTTTAACAATATTTATTTTTCTGTTCCATGAGCATGG
>NW_012142746.1:3670754-3694588 GCF_000956105.1 Propithecus coquereli
TATGTTGAACCATCTTTGCATTCCTGGAATAAAACCCACTTGATCATGGTACAGTATCTTTTTGATGTGCTGTTGGATTTGGTTTGTTAGTATTTTGTTGAGGATTTTTGCATCTTGTTCATCAGGGATATTGGTCTGTAGTTTTTATTTTTTGTTGCATCCTTTTCTGACTTTGGTTTCGAGATGATGCTGATTTTGTAGAATGAGTTAGGAAGGATTCCCTTCTTCTTGATCTTTTGGAACAGTTTCAGTAGGATTGGTACCAGTTCTCTTTTGTATGTCTGGTAGAATTCACCTGTGAATCTGTCTAGTCCTGAGCTTTTTTTTTTTGGTTGGCAAATTTTTTATTACTTATTAAATATCACTACACCTTATTTGTCTGCAATGTATTTCTATTTCTACATTATTTATGCTTGAGAAGTTGTATGTTTTCAGAAATTTATCCACTTCCTCTAGGTTGTCTAGTTTATGGGCATAGAGATGTCTATAGTAGTCTCAGATTATCTTTTGTATTTCTGTGGTATCAGTTGTGATGTCTCCTTTTTCATTTCTCACTGAGGTTATTTGAATCCCATCCCTTATTTTCTTGGTTAGTCTAGCTAGTTGTCTATCAATTTTGTTTATCTTTTCAAAAAACCATCTTACCATTTCATTGATTCTTCATATTTTGGGGGGGTTCAATTTCATTTATTTCTGTTCTGATATTTGTTATTTCTTGTCTTCAACTAGCTTTGGGTTATATTTGTTCTTGTTTTTCTAGTTCATTGAGGTGATACATTATGATGTTAATTTGTGAGCTTTCTGTCTTTTTGATGTAAGCATTTAGCACTGATTTTTCTGTATACCAGAGGTTTTGATATGTTGTGTCATTATTTTATCTATTTCACAATTTTTTTGATTTCCATCTTGATTTCATCATTGAACCGAAGATCATTCAAGAGCAGGTTAATGTCTGTGCATTTGTATAGTTTTGAAAGTTGTTCTTAGAATTGATTTGTAGTTTTATTTCACTGTGATATGAGAAGATACTTGATATCATTTTATTTTTTTAAGTTTATTAAGACTTGGTTTATGGCCTAACATATGGTCTATCTTTGGATATTGTTTAATGTGCTAATGAGAAGAATAAATGCTCTGCTGTTGTTGGGTAGCATGTTCTGTAAATATGTGTTTGGTCCATTCTAGAGTACAATTTAAATCCAATGTTTCTTTTTTTTTATTTTCTGCCTTGAAAATCTGTCTAGTGCTATCAGTGGCATAGTGACATTCCTGCTACTATTGTACTATTGTCTAAATCTTTTCTTAAGTCTAATAGTATTTATTTTGTGAATCTGGGTGCTACTGTGTTAGGTGCATATATATTGAGAATTGTTATATCTTCTTGTTTAATTGATCCTGTTATCATTATATAATGACCTTCTTTGTCTTTTCTTTTTCTGTTTTTGGTTTAATGTCTGTTTTATATGATATAAGTATAGGTACAAATATATCGTGGGTTTGGATACTTTACGTAGTCATATTTCTTGAAGGCTTTGTTCATTTTTTAATTCATTTTTCTTTATTTTTGTGACTAGTTTAATTTGAAAGACTTGTCTTTGAGCTCAGAAATACTTTCTTCTGCATTTTCTAGTCTATTTTTAAAACTTTTCACTGTATTTTGTAATTTCCTAAATGAATTTCTCATTTCCAATAGTCCTTTTTTTCTTTAAGTATCTATCTCTTTAGAAAAATTTGTATTCATATCCCAAATTGTTTTTCTGATTTCTTTTTGTTGATTGTCAACTTTCTCTTGGATTTTGTTCAGCATTTTTATAGTCCATATTTTGAATTCTTTATTTAGTATTTCTAATAATTCATTTTGGTTTACATCCATTGCTGGAGAGATAGTGTGATCCTCTGTTTTTTGTTTTTTTTTCATATTAGCAGAATTGTTTCTTTGCTTCCTTCTCATCTGGATAGACTATTTCTTATTATTATTTCTGAGTTTATTTTCAATTGTATGCATTTTTCCCCCCTTGAGGATATGACTAATAATTTATATTGTTTATGATTACCTGGCTTCAGTTCTGGGTGCTTTCAGTGGCAAAGACTCTGTATGTGCTCCTTAGTTATAGATAAGTTTGTGTGGTTGGTTTCTCGGGTGCTGGTTTTTGTAGCAATGTACTGGCAATGTGAGCAGGTTCATTGCCTCCTGCAGGGCTGGAATGGCAGTGGTTTCATGAAGCTTATCTTGGTCTCTAGTGGTGTGTACTTTTTTCAGTACTTTTTTCACTGGGATGAGAAGTTTAGCTTGCAGGCCAACAGGTGGTGCCCACAGGTAAGAATTGGCTGTAGCAGAAGCAGATGGGTATATGTAATCCCTGATGGCACGCATAAGCCAGCCTTAATGGGGGTGTGATGGGGGGAGCTTCCAGCGAAAGGCACTGAGATCTCCATGGAGGGATGAATGGAGTCATCTAGCTCCACTACCAGGCCAGCAGGAAAATGATCTGCCTCCCTGTCATACCTCTGTGCAGGTGCTCAGGATATTCAACTATGACAGATAGTACTGACCATCTGCAGGACTGCTTCCATTCCATATAGAGAGGAGGGGGACCCGACCCCACATCCAAGGCTGAGCCTGGAGGGCACACCTCCTGTGGGAATGCAGTCACCTCAAAATGCCCTAGAAAGTCTATTCACAGGTGCGTCCATGCTGAGCTCCTGCAGAAGCAGCCCTGGCTGTGTCCACACCAGCGGATAAGAGGGAGGAGAAGTCCCCCTCTCTATGTCCCTTCACAAGCACCAGGACTGCTTGGCCACTGGGGTGAAACCACAGTCCTCCCCGCAGAGCCCAACAAAGCACCCCGTCTCTGCTGAAAGAGATACAGTCATTCTCTGCCCACAAACAGGAAGCTCTGAAACACAGAAAAGCCTGTGCTCTGGATCCTTTTCTCCTATGGGGTCCTCCCTTGGTGTAGTGCACTCCCCCTTCCCTTAGGAATGGCAATCCCAGAAGGCTAGATCTCAGGGCATCCTGCTGCTCCTCTAGATCTATCTGCCCTGCGTGGCTGCTGCAATTCAATTGAGTTCTGGGGAATGTCTGCATGGGATCTGGTGATGTGAAGACACAAGGGTTGAAGGTCCCTGGGCAGTACAACATCCTGCAACAGTGTCCACCCAGTATGGCACCCACCACCACAGCTTGGGTACAGAGGGAAAGTGAGGGACGCTATGCAAGCTGGCAGCCTAGTGTAATGCTCTCGAGAAGTTTCTAAATTTCAGCCCACTCCAGTACTTGGGCTCACGAAGGCAGAGAAGATCTCCTTAATTTTGTAGAGCAGCAGTCTTTGGCAAGGGATAGGGGAGTCTAAAACACCCCACCTATTCTTTCCACAGAATACTGAGTCCCTCGGGGTTCAATCTCTGCTAGCTTCTTGTTTCTTTCTTTTTTGTGTGTCATAGCTTCTTCCCCTGAGCTCTCCAATAGGCTCCAGCACTCTCCCTTTAACACTCCACTGGAGCTCTGATTATTCACCTGTAATTTTGGTTCTACCTTCAGAGGAGAATTGGTCCCTGAGGTCTCTAGTCAGCCATTCTGGGGGGAGAAAAACAACTTCAATGTTATTCTGAGACATTGTTTAACAAATATCTGAGTTCTAATCAAGTAAGTAGTAAATAGCAAAGTCAAACATAGGTACATTTCCCTAAAAAATTATATAATACTTGGGTGGGCTTGTTGAACAAGGTCTAACCTGCAATTTTCTATCTGATAGAAAAAGTAATCCTGGTAGTTATGGTTTTATTGCTCCATAGGACAGTAATGAGATTGTACCTAACCTGGCAGTCATGCTCTAAGCTTTTTAAATGGTTTTCCTGATAAACTATATAAACCCCTGTTCATCAATGCTTTTGGTGTCAGTTTTACCATCTTAGTGGTTCCCTCATTAATTTTTTTTTATTTCAGGGTATCGTGAGGGTACAAACATTATGGTTACACTTTATGTCTTTGCCTCACCCAAGTGCGGGTTACAGGCATGCCCTTCCCCCCCCTACAGTGCTCCCCGTGTCCTTTAGTTGCGGATTTACCCCCCCATCTCCCTAATCCCTGGAGAGTATTTCTCCCATGTGATCACCCTAGTGTTGATCAGTTAGTACCAATTTGATGGCGAGTACAAGTGGAGCCCATTCTTCCGCTCTTGTGGTGCCTCACTTTGATTAATGGGCTTAAGTTTAATACAGGAAAGTATAAGAGGTTCCAGATCACTGTTGTTTCTTATGATTGAGTAATATTCCATTGTAAACATATACCAAATTTTAATAATCCACTCATGGATTGACGGGCACTTGGGTTGTTTCCACATCCTTGCAATAGTGAATTGTGCTGCCATAAACATTCAGGTGCAGATGTCTTTATCATAGAATGTTTTGTGCTCTTTTGGGTAGATGCCTAATAGTGCTATTGCTGGATTGAATGGTATTTCTATTTTTAGCTCTCTGAGGTATCTCCAAATTCTTTTCCAAGAGGTTGCACTAATTTGCAGTCCCACCAGCAGGGTAAGAGTGTTTCCCTCATTAATTAATGAGCTAATTAAGATCTTTAATATATGTTTATTTTATATTTGCATAAGTCATGTTTTTAAGTTTTTAAAGATTATACTTTGACCTGTATAAGATATTCATGTTCGTATAATAGAAGTTTGGGTTCTTATATTCATGTGAGTAATCAAATAAGGTTTCACTATCATACAATGGAAAATAAAGCTAAATTTTAGTCTCTTTTTGTCTTGACTTATATTTAAATTTTTTGATGCAGCCTTTGGAATAATTAGATGTATATCTTTGTGTGATTGTAAAGAGGAAGACAGGCAGTCTGAACAAAGACTAAATGGTCTTAATGTCATGAACCAGGAATTGTCTCTAGAAATAACTGGCCCTATTTTCCAATTACTTTTGGAAATGACAGAATAATAGTAAATGTGCCAAAACCAAAATTATTTTGGGTAGGTATTATATTTTCAAAAGGTCATATTGTGAATACTAATGAAGCCAATGCAGCAATTTGTTTAGTTACTTCGATGTGCATTTTGCAGCTGATGCAAATCTGGCAGGGGCCGGCCACTGGGAAATGATGTTGCACAAAATAAGAATATTTTTTCCCACGAGAACAATATTTAAATTTTCCTTTGGCCTAGGTGGATCACTAAAGAAATCTGCACTTAAAAGTTTCCCATGTAAAGTACATATGCCATATTCTGTAATATAGAACTCTGGCATCTTCAGCAACCATTTGCTAAAGCAGGTAAACTAATTCAAAGGTGTTCATAAGAAAAACGCTGACCTTGTTATATGGGCAAAATTACATGGAAATGAGAAAGTATTTTGGTATCTCATCTAGGTAAGAAGTTCCTTTGTTATATTCATTTGAACACTCATGCTCCCCTCACCCCAATCTACAGTACCCATACATTTCTTCTTAGCACTCTTCAACATAAACGTTATATGTATCTTAACTTTTTATTTGTTTTCTCTTTTCCCTACTAAAGTATAAGCCCCATGAGGTCAGAGATTTTTGCCTGTATTTTTTTCTGCTCTAAACTGCCACTTAAAAATATATGTCTGGTATGAATTAAGTGCTGAGTACATATATGTTAAATGAATTGAATGACGTGAATGAATTAATTAATGGAATTTGTCTATTTCAGACTATTATAATATTGGAGAATTTTAAGCAGGTCAAAGCAAATCTTCTTCAAAGGTTCCTTTTGCTAGATAATAAAGTTCATAAGACCTCTTTGTTTTTATTTTGCTTCAGCAAAATTTAATATGATAAGTAATAGAAACTATTACCACAGATCATTGTTATATTACCGTCTTACAGATTCAACAATTTGTAATGCTTTTTTCTTTCTATTTTATTACTTTTCTTGCATATTTTTATAGGGCTTCTAACATTCTGTTGTTATTTAGCTAAGGGATACATTATAAATAAATATCATCTATGTCTATGCCATAAAAAATCCATTTTGATAACTCTGAAATGGTTGTTAAAACCATTATTCATATACTTATTTTACCAACACCTTTCAGAAAACAAAATAAGTTTGAAAGAAAAATACTTTATGTACTCTAAATCAGTGAACAATAGCTATGACTTTTGAATAATTAAACAACAACCACAACAATGCTACATACATTTAAGCTAATTATAAGTGATAGGGGGTTTCTTTTAGCATATGTACTGTGACTACCTTGGTAAGAGAAGTGAAACATTTTCTCCTATCAAGAAAAAGATAAAGGCATTTAGCATACAGGGATAGTGAAATATACACAACAATTGAATTCTAACTTCTAGGAAGTTTTGCCTTCTGTCAGGTGAGTTCAAATAAAAAATTGCCAGCATCAAAATAACTAATTAGGTAGTATACTTCACCACCAACTATTATGATTGATCAAACATATTCATTTTCTCACAAATGTTAACTAATCAGTGTACAGTTGATTAAATTAAACAAGAGGTCTGACATTGCCTATGAATACATATTTTGTCATCTATGATACATGTTAGCATTCTAATTGATATCTTGGATTATTAATATGAACATAAAATACAGGGTGTCCCAAAAGTCTCCATACAAAGGAAAAATTTTATAATGAATATCTTGTAAATCAAAGTACATTTAGCTATAATTTCCCATTTTCCCTATGTATGGTGACTTTTGGGACACCCTTTATTTTTGGCGTTAAAATTTAATTGAAAGTATAAAAGGAAAAAAATTCAAACACTGATAGGTGGCCTACATCATTCCATTTATCTGTGCACCAAAAGATTCTTTGTCAATTAGTCTCTGGAACATATAATTAATTTTCTCCTTAAGAACATTGCAGATATTTAATAATTTTCACGTTTTGATGGCAGATAATGATTACTAATTTGTTCTCTAACAACTGCAATACACATTAAATCCTACAAAAAGTTTCAAACTGTCAACAACACTGGAAACTAGAAATCTTTAATCTGAAAAGGAAGAATTTCTGTTTACCAAAGTATAAATGAGGTAATGAGGCAAAATGCGGTGTGGACAACAGGGATGTGGAGCGAAAAATGGAAGGGACCATAAGGACTTACATTCATCTATCTGTTCAATTGTTTCAGTCCTTTCTTGAAAAGAAGAGGACTGTATCACCTGTCCTCCATAATCTGCCCTATTCATGCCTCTCATTCTATAACCAATTCTATTCTTAGTTGAGAGAGTTGTGGGAATAATGTCCTTTGGAGAATGTAGTTCTTTATTTACTGACTATGCTAATGAAAGAAATAAAGAGTTACTAAGACTATCCTCAGAAACAGGTCTCCTCATGGGCATTTAATTGGGCAGTGAAATCAGTAAAACTTCCTTCAATTGGAAAATTTACACAAAACAGATATGATAACAATAAAAACTGTTTAGCACCAGCTATGGGCTAGTCTAATCAGTTACCTCCTTGTTTTGCAAATTAAGGAAATTATTCTTGTAGCTATGGCGTGACTATTAAGGGAAAATTTCACGGAATTATACCTGATACTGACATAAACAACAATAACAAAACCCCAGTTTTTTCTGTTAATAGCAAGATGAACCGTATGAACTGAAATCAGTTTTAGGAAGCTGATTACTCTATTATGCTTTCTGTAGTAGACTTGAAAGCTATGATGAAATCACAAGACACCATGATGAAAACTGAGTTGATTTAAAGTCAGGAAGAAATGAATAGGGAATACAGGGAGACAAGGAAACATGTCAAAGGATTTAATATTGCAGATTGAAATTCAGTGTTATAAACAGTGAAGCATTAGTGATGGTATTGCAGTAACTGAATCCGTCACGTGGAAGACAAACCTAG
Organism: Propithecus coquereli; assembly: GCF_000956105.1. Lineage (NCBI taxonomy): Eukaryota > Metazoa > Chordata > Mammalia > Primates > Indriidae > Propithecus > Propithecus coquereli. Next base: position 3,678,618 of record NW_012142746.1, read on the forward strand.
GACATTGTCCTTGAATACTGAGTACCAGAAAAAGAAGAAGAAAATTATAAACCACAAGAAAACACATGTGAAAGATAGAACGAGAAAATTCATGTTCCTATGGAAGAGATCAAAACCAAAGGATAATGAAAGAAAATAAATATAAAATATAATTTAAGAAAATGTTATATAACTGAAAAAAAGTTTGATTTATAAGACTGAAAGTGTTTACCAAGACAAATATCTTATCTTATCCTAGCAAATTTATAAAACATTTCAAGAAAAAAATTAATAATTCTACAATACAGGAGGCAGAAAACAATTTCTTTAGTCCAAATAATAAAAATGACTTACGAAACCTCTGTATAATAAATGCAGAAGACAGTAAAGTAAAATCTAAAACATTTTAAGAGAGAAAGGAATTAAATATGTATATGTATGTATATGTATTTATGCCTGGTAGTTTGTTAATCATGCACAGAGGACAGAGAAAGTGAATCACCCACGTTCTCTCATAAGAATCACTTGAAGATATATTCTAGCTAACATAAATATGAATTATTTATTAAATATTTATCAAATATTTAATATAGCTACTGGTAGTACCATTATTAGGGGCAGACACTATGCTAAACACTTAGGATAAAAAGGTGGGGCAGGCCAGGCTTGGTGGTTCACGCCTGTAATCCTAGCACTCTGGGAGGCCGAGGCGGGTGGATCCTTTGAGCTCAGGAGTTCAAGACCAGCCTGAGCAAGAGCGAGACCTTGTCTCTACTAAAATTAGAAAGAAATTAATTGGACAACTAAAAATACATAGAAAAAATTAGCCGGGCATGGTGGCGCATGTCTGTTGTCCCAGCCACTGGGGAGGCTGAGGCAGAAGGATGGCTTGAGCCCAGGAGTCTGAGATTGCTGTGAGCTAGGCTGACGCCATGGCACTCTAGCCCGGGCAACAGAATGAGACAGTGTCTCAAAAAAAAAAAAAAAAAAAAAAAGGTGGGGCAAACTTCACATGGTGCTGCTTGTTAGACTTATGCAGTGTTACAGAGTGTATAACTAGAGATATGAGCCACAGAGTGAATCGAAAAGGATCCCTGAGAAAGTTTTCTTTGAATTAAGATCTAAACAATGAGCGTGAGTAATTAGGGTCATTGGGTTGAAGAGGGAAGTATATTCAAAGATCCTGGGAAGAGAGTTACCAGGACTGGGTTAAAGACCTGAAAGAAGCCAATGTGACTATAGAGGATAAAAGGGGGTCATGATGTCACTCGAGGCATGGGAAACGGTAGGAAAAGGATTATGCATGGCTTTATAAGCCATATTAACATTTTTGGTCTTTATTCAAAAAGTATGGGAAGCTATTGATTGATTTAAAGTGTGTGTGTGTGTCCAAATGACGGGTTCAGACTCACATTTTTAAAAGTTCACACTGATTGAATTATTGAGAAATATATTCAAAAAGAATATTTTAGATGCAGGAAAACCATCTACATTGCTATTTTATTTGTGTGCCTCCAGAGATGAATTAGAGTGACAGTGATAGGCATGGGGAAAGGGGACAGCTTAAACATATACTGGAGTAAAAACTTCTAGGTTTTTGGTGTGTTCCATTTATAGACATTAATGCTTTTCATTAAGATAAAATATGTTAGAAGAGGTGGGTTTAATGTTGGGGAGAAAGTTACATGTACAGTGTTTGGATTAAGTGTTAGTAACCTTGGAGACACTTAAATGAAAATCTCAAATTTCACTAAGGAATCTGGTTTTGGATTTCTGAGGAGAGTTCACAGACAGAGATACAACTCTGTGAGTTATCGTATGTGGAATTTATTAAAAACTTCAGAACTGTATAAAACAGAGAAAAGAGCTCACAAATATTCAAGCCTGGAAAATAGGAATAGACACTAAGCCCCGAAAGAAGTTATAATTAAACTAATAATAAGTATTATTATAAACATAATTTTTAGAAAGGATTCCTTAGGAGAAGATACATAATATAATAAATGGCTTTAACAAGAGAGGTTTATTTATTCCTCAGTTACATGTGTATGCAATCCAAGATTGGTTTGGTGGTTCCAAGGTTATCATCATCCTTAGCAAGTGGTTTTGATTCTCAAATTCTCCTCTGGCTTCAAGATTCCTGCCGTAGCCCTAACCTCAGTCCTTGTTCTAGGCAGGGAAAAGAGGAAGGATGGAGGATATCCAGAAGCCTCACCTGATTTAAGCTCCATCTCATTGTTTACTCCTGGGTGCAAGGGCGTTGGGCAATGTAGATGTTTGGCTGGGCACATAAGCATCTGGAATGAAACTTTTGTTGTTGTTGTTAGTAAAGAAGGAGAGAATGGGCATTGGGGAGGCAACTAGCTGTCTGTGCTATAAACATACCTTGGGAAAATCGTCCATGTATTACTGTTTATAGTGTATGTTATTACAGACTTTCTGAATGAAAATTAGGCAAAATATGTTCAAATATTGGGCATGTTTATAAATTTTGACTGAGCGTTTTCACTTTTAGAAAGCTATTCTAATAAAACAGATACTCTGTCTCAACAAACTACTTGGAAAGTTTACAACGATAGTCATCTTGGTATTTAGGTTGGAAACAAACCAAGTGTTAAGACTAAAGTTGCAGGTTCCGGATATCAACCAATTACTTGTTGAATGGGGTATGGGATATAGTTGCACCCTTTAACATAATTCAAATTGGAGCTCCTGGTCCCATTATTTTAATAATCAAATTTACTTTGTTATGTCAAGCTTAAGCCTTTCTTAAGTTTTAGTATTCTGCAGCCTGGTCAGCCTTTCCCAAAGTATTATATTCTTTCACTCTCCTTGTCCAGTGCTCTATAGCCTATTGCCAATTAAATATCGCATATTGATATGGTCTGTTGTTATTATTTGAAACAAGTAAGTGTTGTTATTTTCTAATTATATTTAGTGTTGTCATTCAGAGATTTCGTATCCTGGACAATAAGGAATATAATATTTTGTTCATTCTTCATCTTGCGAAATCAGTTGAAATTTCCTTCTTCCTATATATGGTGGGAGACACCAATAATAATCAATTTATCTCTACAGGGTCTTAATTTTCCTAAACAGTTTGGCTTGTGTAACAAATATTAAGAAGCATACAAGTTTACTCTTCATATATAGGTAATTACTTAGAAAAAAGAATATTATATGCATTACACTCCCTTATTATTAAAATTAACTAATAAAAAATACTATACTATAATCTTTCATTTGTATAATAATTTTCTTGTTACACTTCATAGTAAATTTTCTTTTTATGATTATAATTAAAGAGTCATACTTTTATTCACAGACTCAACTTGTTACAAATTACCATAGTATGTTATACATCTATTGTCAAAACTTAGACAATGAGAATCCTTTTTAACTGAGCTCATTTGTACTTCTAGTACTATCCAAGACATCTTAAAATCCCCCATACTTTTGGGCAGTCATAATATGTTCTACTCAAAGGATCAGCTATTATTCAACAAATACTAGCTCCTTTTCACAGAGGAAGAGAAAAGATATTAGAAAGTAAATTATGGGCATTGGGGGCTGACTATCAAATTTTTTTACATGAGTAAGCCTGGTAGATAGGACGGAATTGAAGCTGGGCTAAAATAGTGCTAGAATTAGAAAAGATACTACTTTTAAAAAGACTATAAATTCATACTATTTCCAGTTTAATGTTATTAAATATTTATTTTTAAATTTTATTTTGATATGAGTTTATCAATAATATGCACATTTTTCTCAAGAGTTTTAAATATGTCCCTTTTTATTTTATCATCCTATGTCTCATTGGCTTCCATTTTTGAGTCACTTCAGTCTTTCACTATTTGTTACAGTAGGAGAGAGAACTGTCCCCTGATGTGTCTATGCTTTTCTGTCATTGTATTGATAGCTAGTTAAAAAAATATATAGAAATAAAAACTCCATTTTATTTTCATATTGTATTAATAGAAATGAAGTAAGTTCTAGTTTACCAGAGATTGAAGTAATTATTTTTAAGGTAAAATGTCAAAATGTACACTGTCATAATTAAGATTTGTGACATATATACAAATGCGTGTTTTAAGTTAAAGAAAAAGTAAACTCATTCTAAGGGCAAATTTTTTGTTTGTTTTTGTTTTTGTTTTTCACAGCGTTTTTTTTTTTCAGCATATTATGGGGTACAGATGTTTAGGTTATGTATGTTGCCCTTGCCCGCCCCTCCCCTCCAAGGGCAAATTTTTATCAAATATAATTAGTGGCACCATTAATGTGCTGTTATGAAGCACAGCCATTTGTTATTTTGAAGGTTTCAATAATCATTGTGCAAATATGAAATGCAAATATATAATCAGCTAATTTCTTAATCATTCATTTAAAATATTTATTGACTATATGCTCCATGCTGGATATTCTTTAATGTCTTGTCTACAGTAGTAAACAAGACAGTTACATCTCACCCTTCCCTAAAGTTACAGAACAATTGAGAAAACATCCAGTTAAATAAGTGATTATTATGTAGCTTGATGAATGTTACAATAGTAGAAACTACAATTTTATGGGAACTTATGGCAATGGAACAAAACCTGCCTTAGTGATGGCCTTCTTGAGATGTCACATTTAGGTTAAGAGCTAGAGAACAAATAGGATGTAGCTAGACAGAAGATGGAGGTTGCACAGTGGAAGTGATTGCCTTGAGCATGGGAAAATTAGTTCATGGGGCCAAAGAGTGAATATCATCTATTTTTAGGAGTTAGACTTTACCCATAGGACAAAAGTAAGTTATTGAAGGGATTTAGGTAGCGAATACTCAGATTTGCACTTCAAGAAATATTACTCAGACTGGAATTTGAAATTACAGAGGAGCAGGTTTAGAGGAAACAGAGCAATTAGGAGGCTATTTCAGAACTATAGTAAAGGAGGATAAAGCCCTAGAAGACTGTGGGGTAATTTGTGATAGACAATGGGATAGACAATAATTTACATCCAATCCATCACAAAAAACACTGTTGACTTTTTTATTGACACAATAATTTCAAATGTTTATGAGGTATAGTGGGATGTTCTGATACATTGTGTAATGATCAAATCAAGGTAATTGGCATATCCATCACCTCAAATATTTATCATTTATTTCTTATAAGAACATTCAAAATCCTCTCTTCTAATTATTTGAAATATACATATATTATTGTTAGCTATAGTCACCCTACTGTGCGATAGAAAACCAGAACTTATGCCTCATATCTGACTGTAACATTGTACCTATTGACCAACCTCTTCTCCCCACTCTCCACTCTCCTTATTCTCTTCAGCCTCTGGTAACCACTATTCTACTCTCTACTTCTATGAGATCAATTTTTTAGATTCTACAGATGAGTGAAATCATCTGGTATCTAACAACAAAATGTTTCCAGGATCTGACCACAGCTCACCATCTGCCCTTCCACCATCCTGTTACAAGTCAACAACATGCCTCATCTCAATTATTGCAATAGCCTCTTAATTAGAATTGTCAGATTTAGCAAATGCAGATTTTATCTGGCAACCCTGCCCCTATTTCCTCTCCCCATTCCTCTCCCCATGCCAATCTCTTCTCAGCATAGCAGCCAGAGTACTGTTATGAAAATGCATCTCAATCATGAAAAGTTCTAAAAAGCCTGACTGGTTATGATGTATTTTTTTGTACACTGGGGGTTTAATTTGCTAATATTTTGCCTAGAATACTTATATTTATGTTAGTAAGTGCTTTGGCCTCCAATTTCTCTCTCTCACTCTGCCATGGTCAGGTTTAGCTATTATGATTATATTGTAGTCATTGAATTAGTTGTGGAGTGATCTATTTTTTCAATTCTCTGGAAATATGTTTATAAGATTAATCTTTTCTTTGAAATTTTGTAGAATTTGTCTGAAAACCACTTAGGCCTTGTGTTTCCTGTCATTTCACAATTTAAAACACTGATTCAACTTATTAGTTATGACAGTATTTTTGAGTTAATTTTTATAAGTTATTTTCTAGGAAATTGATTATTTTGTGTACATTTTCAAGTTTATTATAATAAAATTCTTCATTTTTTCTCTTTGTAATCTGAACTTTATCTCTACTTATGTCCTTTTCCCATTTTTTACCTTCATATTATTTATGTATGCTATTATTCTTTATTAAATTTGTCAGCATCTGTGCATTTTATTTATTTTTTAAAAAATACCCTAGCGACCCTGTCAAAAAGTGGGCAAAGGACATGAACAGAAACTTTTCAAAAGAAGATAGACTAATGGCCAACAAACATATGAAAAAATGCTCAACATCTCTAATCATCAAGGAAATGCAAATCAAAACCACAATGAGATAACATTTAACTCCAGTAAGAATGGCTTATATCAAAAAGTCCCAAAACATGGGACCACAAACTAGTACAACCTCTGTGGAAAGTAATATGGAGATAGCTCAAAGACCTAAAAGTAGAACTACCATGTGATCTAGCAATCTGGGGTTTTTCTGAGTATATATCTAGTCATATTGTCTGCAAATAATGATAATTTCTTCCCTCTTTTCCAGTAATGACACAACTTATTTCTGTTTTCTTATGTGAGCAAAACTTATAAAATAATATTAAATTTCTAAAACTTATAATATTAAACAGATATTAAATAAGAGGGTATCAGAAATTCTTGTTTTGTTCCTGAGGTTAATAGAAATGTCTCTAGAGGTATTTTCCCGGTAAATAATGGGATAGGCTGTCAGTGTAAGTTACTCTTTAATGTTTTAAGAAACTATTCTTCTACTCATAGGTAACAAAGAGCTTTTTCTCCTTTTAGAAATGATTGTGATATTTTTTATCAATGTCTTTCAAAATTTAATGCTTTTTGATCTACTGATATGATATAACCAAATTGATACTTTCTACTTGGTTGTGGTGGATTACCTTTTCCAAATATTTTTTGGTTCAGTTGGCTGGCACATTATTTAGAATTTTAAAATATATTAGTTCTTTTCTTTTTATTTTACCTTTGTTAGGTTTTATTATAAATAATAATAATGGCAGTTGGGATAATTTCACAAGCTTATACCACGTTCCTCTGTAGTAAATTCTTATATAAATATTCTCATGTAATTCATACAACAATTTTACACAGTAGATGCAGAATTATGTATATTTTGCAGATAAGGAACCAAGGTCCAGAGAGATTCTTAAGTTGGCTAAGATCACATAGCTTCAGAGTGGAGCCTGTCTCTACTAACTATGCTACATAGTATCAGGGAATTAAAAGCGAATGGGCAGTTTTCCATGCTCTGGAACAGAGCGCATAGAATAGGAAATATGTGCCTCTTGAAGGTATGAAAGACTGATCCATGTATGCACAAGAGGAAAAATGATACTGTAAAAGTACATGGGCTTTGAAACCAGACAAATGCTGGTTTGAATTTTGAATTCTAGCTCTGTATGTTATTTAGTAGCATTCAATAAATAGAAACTGTGATCATTATGAAAAAAAAGACTGCAAATTCCTAGATTAAAAAATAAAAACTGAAAACAAAACAAAAAGACCGCTAACTCAATTAGTACAAATACTTTCTGCATATAAATAAAAGTATATAAATACATATATATTATGTGTACATGTACATATAACATATACATACATGTGTATATATATGTAAATCCACAAATCCATTTTTTTAGCTGAACAAGTATTACTGTTTTGTGAGACTGGCTGATAGTGAATGCAGTCTAATAAATGATGCTCTAAGGAATTAAAAACCTGTAAATTATGAAGGAAATCCACTTCTAGGTGAGAAAGAGTAGCTGTGGGAGTAGAATTCGCTTCTGTCTGTATTTTCATGGAGGCAATTCTTTTTATTTTATCCTGTCTACCCTTTCATGCTTTTTCCTTTCAACAGACTCCGTACTAGGAATAAAGAGAAAAATGTCATTTACTACCCTAGAGGAATTATTCACCCCACTGTAAATATAGCCTGATAAAGGTGCAGTGATAATAAGGCCTATTAGCTTAAGTTCTCTTGGCAGCAAACAACAAAAACCAAATCAAAGTTTGATGCATAAAACCCAAGGGCAGAAATAAAACCAGGCTCAGGAAAGACGTAGGAAGCAGCTATATCATTTCCAATAACACAATCACTTAACTTCTTTGAACGAAGGACGTCTTCCCAAGCAAAAACTCAGAATTTTTTCTGGAGATTCAAAATGAACTCTGCTGCTGGTAGAATGAATGCATATATTAAATAAATATGAAATATATATAAATAAAGTTTAAATATATGCATCTATATACATATATACACATATAGAGACACAGAATGGCAGAATGACAGGGACAGTACATCCCCGAATGACATTGATTCCTTCAAAGTTGTTTTGTTCAAGATAGTTTCAATATAGCATTGATGGAAAAATATTGATTCTCAGCCAGGGCCACTGGCTGTGTGAACTTTGCATGTTCTCTCCATCTTTGTGTGAGTTTCTTCTGGGTACTCCAGTTTTCTCCCGCATCGCAAAGATGTGCTGGATAGGTGAATTGGTGTGTCTAGATTGCCCCAGTGTGAGTGAGTGTGGGTGTGGATGTGAGTGCTCCTGGGATTGGATCGCATCCTGTCCAGGGTTGGTTCCTGCCCTTGACCCAGAGCTGACAATAGGCTCCAGCCACCGGCAACCCGGAACTGGAATAAGTGGATAAATAACTATCCACTTGTTTTTATTAATGTTTTTGCTTGTTTTTATTAATCTTTTAAATGTTCGTATAGCTCACATTCATTTCCATGTTTAATACTAGAAGTGTTTTCATCTTTATTTACAGGTTTTGTGATGTTTTGGTGGCCAGAAATATGCTACAGGAACTTAACTCTTGTTTATGTCATTTATTCCATGGTAAAATTGGTTTCATTATCTGGTGTTCTGCTTAAAGTTGCAGTTTATTACTTTGTTGGAAGAAATGGTGCAAATGCCCACCATTGGTGACCACAGGAATGCACTCTGATGTCTGTGGAGAAGGCAGGGGAAGGTCTGTCACCCAGGGTGAGCTTGTCAAAGAGACAGTCTGCCATGCCCTCTTCCAGGGCCCCCATCTTGCTACCTAGAATCAGCAAACATTAACATTTGCGTATATTAAAGAACTGAAAGTTTTCAAGTGGAGTTGAAGACCTATTTATTTTAATCCCTGCCCAATCCCTTTCCCTTCACTTCTTCCCCACAGGTAACCACTATGATTAATGCCGAACCATTCCTTTACCACACACATGCACCCACAGACACCAGGGCTCCAGCCCACCAACCCTGCCACCCTTCATGACCACATGGTTTTCCAGGAGCCCATGGAGTACCTTTCCCCTCCATCCATGCAGATCCTGAGCTGCATGTGGATGGGGTATGTACAGGTGGGTGGAGAGCCCGCTGGGGACCCATTTTAAATCTGTGCGGGGATGTGCACTTATTCCTCGAAGGTGAGAGTTTTGCACACACGAATCAACCGGACACCTTTATTGCTTTAAGAACCAGATAACTTCATTGGAAACAATGGTACAACTGAGAGGAAAAAACCTAAGTGAACTTCTGAAATGGCAACATGAATGCCCGCCCTTGTGGCCTGACCTGGGGAAGGCACCCGTGGCTGTGGGGACAGTCCCAGCTCAGTCCTCCTTGTCGCAGTCGCCCAGGGTGAGCTTGTCGAAGAGGTACTCCGTCAGGCCGGCGTCTGGGGCCGCCATCTTGCGCAGGTTGGTGAGGTAACCACCCAGCTCCTTGATGGTCTTGACTTGCTCGTGCAGGTAGTGGCTCTCCAGGAAGTCGCAGAGCTGGGAGTCGCCCTTTTCGGTGGCCAGCTGGTGCAGCTCCAGGAGGTTCTGGTAGACGCTCTTCTCCAGGTTGAAGGCGCACTCCATGGCCTGCAGCCCGCCCTCCCAGTCGTCGCGGTCGGGCTTCCTGATGTCGTGAAGGCACATGCGGCCGCCGCGCAGGTTCTGCAGGCCCATCAGCATCTCGGCACGCTCCCTCTCCTTATGCGACAGGCGCAGGAAGTAGCGGGAGAAGTGCTCCAGGCCCAGGTTGTCGCGGTCGAAGTAGAAGGCCATGGAGAGGTACACGTGGGAGGCGTAGAGCTCCAGGTTGATCAGGCTGTTGACGGCGGCCTCACAGGTGCTGTGGTAGTTCTGGCGCACCTGAGAGACGGCGGTGGCCATGGCTGGCAGCGCAGGTGCGGGGAGCACAAAAACGGCCAAAGCGGAGCGAGATCGCGTGCTGTGGCGCGGAGAGCGGCGGCAGCAACTATGACGGGTACCTCGGGGCTATCCCAGGGTGGACCAGGGCAGTGGCCAGCGGAAGGTGGGCTCCGGGGAACCGGAAGTGGGCCTGGGGGCCGTTACGGGGGGGAGGAGCAGAGGAATGGGGGAGCGCGAGCCAGGGCAGAGTTCCATGAGAAATGCCGGAGACACAGCGCTGACCTTTTGACCTATATGATATTTTTAAAAGTTATTTATGAATATAAGTGCGGCTATTTTGAGTTAATCACCTGTATGATTTCTGAAAGCAACTTATCTGAATATTTTTCAAATGCGATTTTTTTCATAAATGTGATGTCATTTTTGCGAGGTCGTTGGTTATATTGCATCTCACAAAGCTTTATTTGAATGGCAGCTCTCCTCAGTGACTTCAGTATCCACACCAATGACACTTTGGATAACCTCACTTAGTTCCTAGACCTTCTTAACTCAGCGACCTCCCCTTTTCTCCTTCTATTCGTGATCAACTTCCCATTCTCTGACAGCAGAGCACCACCTCCAAAATCTCAAACAGTGCATCTTTTAACCTTTGCATCCTTTTCATACTTTTCGAACCTTTATTCACTCCCTTTATTCTCTCTACTAGCTTAATCTTTAAGCTCAATCCTGGAAACACATTATTTCTGTCCTCTGTGGACCCCGAAATGGACAATTCCAGTATCATTTTCCTGACATCCTAGATTTGCTCATTCTCTTCGACTAGACTGTGAATTTCTTCTTCTTGGATAAGTAGACTTAAAGCCTTACGTGCATTCTTAGAGAAAACACTGTTAACCATGTGGATGTATTCGTGCCCTCCTACCTCCTTTGTAATTCCAGTGCCACTCATCAAGCCTTCTTCTTTAATCCCTCGATTAGCTTATATGACATGAGCCGCATAAGCTATAGAAGATTCCACCACTTTCCCAATTGTCAACATATCATTTTTCTTTCACCATCAGTAGTGAACTCAGCTTTCCTACCACTGATCTCAGTTCTCCTTTCGTTAATTAATTACTTTATTCTTTTGACAAATATTTATTAATTACTAATATGTCCCGAGCAAGCACTGAAATAGGATTTAGCGATATGTTAGTAGAAAAGAGAGACAAACTCTCCATTGCCTTAGGGTTTGTATTCTAGCAGAAAAGCAAACCAAAACAAAAACAAACAGAAGAGTGCCATATTTTCTCCCTTATTCTCTCATGCAAATACATACAATTCCATCCTCATGTATATGGAAATAAAAATGACAATATATATTCTTACGATTCAAGGATTTTCTAGAAGAGGTAAGTCCAATCAACCTAGGTATTAATTATTAATTTATTTGTGTATTAATTCAACGACCATTTATATACACCAAATATGTGTCAGTCACTGTGTTTGATTCTGGAAATAAACAGAATCAAACATAGACCCCGTTCTCAAGGTACAAGACAGAACGACAGAATATTATAAGTGCTCTAAAATGGTTTTAAAGTTATGAGTAAAATGCCTATTTTCACTCAAAGGCTTATTCCCATGGTTTCGATTAATGCACTTATATTTTGGTCTACTTGTTTCTCTTTTGGAAGTTAATATTCTTTTATAATCAGTGTTTATGAAGAAAATAAAGGATTAAACATCAAAATGTAATAGTATAAACTTATCTTGGCAGGTTTAGAAGCATTTAATCATCGATCCTTCAAAGAAATAGAATAATAACAATGCCTATTTTATTATGTGGTTTTGATGATAGAATCATACGCTAGAGATGGAAAAGAACCACTCGATCAATATCTCGATGAGATGAAATTTTGCTCTATATTTGCTTAACACGAGTACTTAATCTTAATTTAATCGTAGACTTTGAAAGGTTTCCTTGGGAGATTCCATTACAGACTTCACTATAAGAATCTATTTAAGACATCTTGATTTTGCAGAACACTTTCTCATTAATATTCCCAAGATTATTTAATAATTAATTGGCCCCTAGGATTTTACTCTTCCGGTATTTCAAGTACTACTACTATGGTATATTTATATGTATACTAAGGAGTGATAATGGTGCTTCTCAGACATTTTATCCTTCATCATTAACTTCTAGGGAAATCGTTAACTATGATATACGTACTACGAGTAAGGGAAATATAAGATTTTTAAAAATCTACTTTTCTAACAGAAATCAATAAACAAGCATGGATTAGGAGCTAAGATTTCCGTGAAAGAAATATGTATATTTGTAAACAAAAGCACACCATTCTGTTTTGCTTTAATGAGGAATATAAAAGTAAATACAGACAGAATGAGAAAACTTCAGAACAGATCATATTTCTAACAAAATATGAATATAAGACTATAAGGAAAAGGCTTCTTTGAAGTCTTTGTGGTCAGTATTCATACTAGTCAGGTTTCTCTAGAGAGACAGAACCAACAGTATGTGTGTGTACATATATAGAGAAAGAGAGAGAGAGAGAGATTATAAGGAATTGGTTCAGATGATTATGGAGGCTGGCAGTCTGCAGTTGGAAGTTGGCAAGCTGGAGATTCAGAAGAGCTGATGATGTCATTCCAGTCTGAAGACAAGCAGGCCCAAGACCCAGGAAGAGCTGATGTTTCAGTTTGAGTACAAAGGCAGGAAAAGACTGATGTGCCAGCTTGAAGCCAGTCAGGCAGTAGGAGTTCTCTTTTATTTGAGGAAAGGTCAGCCTTTTTGTTCTATATTCTTTTTTTCTTTAAAATTTCTTTTTCTTTTAGTTACTTTTTTTTTTTTTTTTGAGGAGAGTCTCACTCTGTTGCCTGGGATAGAGTGCCTTGGTGTCAGCCTAGCTCACAGCAGTGTCAAAGTCCTGGGCTCAAGCAATCCTACTGCCTCAGCCTCCTTAGTAGCTTTGACAAGAGGCATGCGCCACCGTGCCCGGCTAATTTTTTCTATATGTTTTTAGTTGTCCAGCTAATTTCTCTCTTTTTTTAGTAGAGATGGGTCTTGCTCTTGCTCAGGCTGGTCTCAAACTCCTGACCTTGAGCAATCGTCCCGCCTTGGCCTTCCAGAGTTCTAGGATTACAGGCGTGAGCCACGGTGCCCGGCAGCCTTTTTGTTCTATTTAGGACTTCAGCTAACTGGGTGAAGCACACCACCATTAGGGGGAGCAATCTTCTTTACTCAATCTATGGATTCACATACTAATCTCATCCAAAATTACCCTCACAGACACACCCAGAACAATATTTGACCAAATATTTGGGCACCTTGTGACTCAGTCAAGTTGACACATAATTTTAACTTTCACAGTAATATTAATAGTAAGTGCAGAGTGAAAAAATAAAAATTCTAGTATTATAATCTACAAAAACTCTTTGTTTAGACTTTCAATTGTGTTCATCATGTTAAAATGTTACAGAACTAATAGTTACACAACTAGTAATAGAAAATGAGTTCTGACTCTGTAAGTCATAAGCTCTCATCCATTCATTCAATACTTTTCTATTGAGTACTTATTGTATATCGGGTATTTTTGTAGGTACTAACACAAAATCTTGTTATATAAATTCATCATATTTACCTTTTTTGCAACTAAGTTCTATTCAATGTTTCATATAATCCTTTCTTTAAAAAGTAATACAGTAATAAAATAATTCAGTAATAAAAAAGTGGCCTTGATGATATATTCATAATGAAGTGGACCATAAATATTTGGGAGCTTATCTCTTTCTCCATGTGTGTGGTATGTTTGTATGTGTGTGCATGTATGTGAATATGTGTGTGATATATTTACACATTTCTGTATACATGCATATGAATAAACAAAATCATCTTTAATGAGAATATTGAAAAGTGATGTATGAATATTACCTGTCCCTGAGCTGTGCACTGTTTATTACTTTATTATCATAGAAACTCTCTGAGTTAATTTTTGTTATTTTTTTAATAAGGGAAAGAGATTATAAATTTATTTACTGTACACATGAGGAGAATGACAGAGTGATTATTTAATATTACAGTGCGGTCCAGAAGTTTATATGCCCTCATTTTAGAGGGGAGAGGGATGTGAGGAATATAGGATTTTTTGATAGAGGTCCTTCTCACTGGAGTTAGGTGATATCTCATTGTGGTTTTGATTTTCATTTCTCTGATGATTAGAGATGCTGAGCATTATTATTTTATATGTTTGCTGACCATTATTCTGTCTTCTTTGCCCCTTTATTGATGGGGTTGTTTGATTTTTTCTTGTTGATTTTTTTGAGTTCTAGAAAGATTCTTGTTATCAGCCCTTTATCGGATGTGTAGAGAGCAAATATTTTTTCGCATTCTGTAGGCTATTTGCTCTAAATAAATAAATGGGATCTGATCAAATTAAAAAGCTTTTGTACTGCCAAGGAAACTGTCATGTTACTGTTGAGTATAGGTAAAATGTTGTCCTACTGATCTCTAGAGCTCATTTATTTTGCTTAATGGATATTTATATCTGCAGATTAGTAACTCCTTATTGCCACCTCCCTCTAGCCCTTGGCAACCACCATTCCATTTTTTGATTATATAAATTTGATAATTTAGATACTTCATGTAAGTGCAATCATAAAATATTTGTCTTTCTGTAACTGGTTTATTTCGCTGTCCTCAGGGTTCATCTATGTTGTCACATATTGCAGAATTTTCTTCTTATTTTAAGGCTGAATAATATTATTCTATTGTACGTATATACAATATTTTCTTTTTTCATTCATCTGGTGATGGGCATTTAGATTGTTTCCACACCTTTGGAGCACACAAATTTTAAATAGCAAAGAGTGACACTCTTATCTGGATTCTTCCCTAGGCAGTTTGGAAAGTTTTACAGGACCATGAACTCCTCCAGGACAAAGACCGTGTTTAATTTGTTCAATGATAAATTCCACATAGTAGGGTTTCAAAAATATGAATTAAATGATTCAGTGGCCTCTTAAAAGTCATAGTCTCATTATTTCTCCAAATTCAAACAATGAGTAGGAGTGGATGTTGAATATGTATTTAAAGTGTTTCTTGTGGAAGAAAGAACAATCAATGTTACTCAATGATGACAAATTATTATTATAATTCTACTTGAATATGCACAAACATAAAACTAGCTATAAAAATCTGTATGCTTAAAGGTATGTTTTTATACATGTAAAATTAACAATTTATAAGTATTACAAATAAAACTGTAAAACTAAAAATTAACAAATTCCAATTATGCTTGAGCTTATGCTTTTGTGTTAAACATAGTCACTTCTCACTAGGAATAGATCTAGCTGCCATGGTGCAAATTTTCTTTTGAATGTGCCGTGCCTGTATACCCCGATATAAATGAAATGTCTCAATTCTTTTTTTTTTATTTCAGCATATTATGGGGGTACAGATGTGTACATTGCATATATTGCCCTCCCCACTCCCCCCCAAGTCCGAGTTTCAAGAGTGTCCATCCTTGGATGGTGCGCATTGCACTCTTTGTGTACGCAAATACCCGTCCCCTCCTCCCCCCGCCCGCCCAACATCCAATAGATGTTATTCTTATATGAACACTTGTGTGTTGATTAGTTAATACCAATTTGATGGTGAGTACATGTGGTGCTTGTCTTTCCATTCTTGGGATACCTCACTTAGTAGAATGCGTTCCAACTCTATCCAGGAGTATACAAGAGGTGCTATATCACCATTGTTTCTTAAAGCTGAATAGTACTCCATGGTATACATATACCACATTTTATTAAT
>NW_012142746.1:3697923-3706314 GCF_000956105.1 Propithecus coquereli
ACCAGCCTTCTTTTGGCTTCCATTTGCTTGAAATATTGATTTCCACCCCTTTACTTTGAGTCTAAATGCATCCTTGCAGGTTAGATGCGAAACATCTCAATTCTTGACCACTCTTCTTCACTGAGATGATTGACACACTTTAGTTAATGTGATGATTCATAATGTAATTTTTTTTCAGGTTGTAGAAGCCATTTTTTAAATATTGGCCATCCATGTTATTTTGTGTTAAAAGTAAAGTGATACTTTATTCTAAATGCAATTTGTTGTTTTCATGAATTACCATTAAGAGTATCAATAATGTCAATAATTGAAGATGCTGAGGTTTCCTTTTATTAATTTATTTCACATTTTCTAATCATCACTTTAAAAGGAAATTTTAGTCCTTGCAGCTGGTAAGATAAATCAATGTGACTATAAAGGAGGACATAGGACAATTGTTATTTTTGCACTAAGTCATGCCTCAGCAATCACACTCAACATGATTCAAAGCACACATGCAAACATGAACACTTAATTTTTCTTGTTGTATTGAATTATAAAGAGATCGAGATAATCCTGAAAATGCTTATGGTGATTTTCATTTAGATGTAAATACAAGAACATATCTATGGAATTCTCAAATACAGGTAGAGAACACTGAATGTTAACGGCATGAACACACAATGTATTTAATAACTATTTCTTGAGGACCTAGTATATGTCAGTCTTTGTGCTCAATGAATATAACAGACATTGACTTTAATCTCATAGGCCCAATAATCTGTATCATTTCATTTTGTTCACCAATAGAATGAATAGCTATATGAGACATATATATATATAAGCAATATATATGACCAATATAAAATAAGTTGCTAATAAATTGATAAACAGTATATTTACTTTGAAATATTAATATGCATTCAATAATATTTTCTTTGATATCTTTACTTCTATTGTCACAGATACAGAAATTGCTAAGGAAGTCCTCATGCCTTTTCCTACATAACAATAATATTTAGAGAAATTAGATTTGGTGAAATTACGTTAGTTAAGCTAAAGACCTAAAATGTTTTGGTTGAATGTGTATATATTTTGCTTCATTAAAATCAAGTGTAAATTTTTCCAAAAATGTTAGGAAAAAAAGCATAATCCTTGCAAAATATTCCTTATGATTTCATACATTATGATTATACAATATTAACCCAGAATGTTAATAGTGTAAGTTTATAGTTAATGTGATCATTATTCTTCATAACTTGACATGAGTAATGTTTTCTCATTTTTTAATTTTCTAAACTTTTCTTCCACACTCTCAATGGTTTATTTGCTGATTTCTTCTTCTGTAAAACTACAGTAATGACCTTGACCAGCTAATATTAGAACTTAGGGGAAGGGGAAAAAAAATAACAATATTAGAACTCAGTGGAAAGCACAATTTACAAAACTAAAAATTTTGTAAAGTGTTTCCTGTGTATTATTCACAGTTATTACCTTTCATATGAGCTTTTGATTCTTCAATTCTTGCTCATATATGAAATATAAACAATGTCCTTTTGACTTTTCTTTTTTTTTAAATTTTTTTATTTCAGCATATTCTGGGGGTGCAAATGTTGAGGTTACGTATATTGCTCTTGTCCCACCTGAGTCAGAGCTTAAGTGCACATATAGTAATAAAATTCATTGGACATCGGGCAGATGGGAGGGGAGAGGAGGGGATGGATATATACACATCTAATGGGTGCGATGAGCACCGTCTCGGGGATGGACAGGCTTCAAGCTTTGACTTATTTTCTTGAAGGCCTTTGCCACTTTCCAAATACATCTCTATTTTAAATCAGTTAAACCTATTTAAGGAGTTTCAAATTTCTAGAAAATATCTGATTTTTAGTAGCTTTCTGCCAAAATTATTTCAAACCTCATTTATTTTAATATGAATTAGATATATTCTTTAGATAGAATGATTATTAACATTTCACTTTTGCTTATGTGCATGTTGCTCTTAAGTTATGATTCCTTACATGACGAACAACCCATGGGGAAAGTGTCATTAATAATCTGCCAAATGCTATAGGCAGTATGACTTGATTCTTCATTAGTAATGATATCCCTTGATTTTCTCTTGCCAGAAAGTGCTGATTCTGCAAAATGATTGGCAACAATACAAATTGATACAGCATACGTATACTGGAAGAGGGATTGAGTACAAAGACAAAACCTAGCATTCCTTTATAGGACATGAACTGAAAATTTGTTACAGAGTAACTGGTAGTTTGGCGAAGGAAGGTGAGACCAAAGGCAGCCCATTTGAAAGGGAAGAGGCTATTGAAACTGGAAATTGAGGAGAAGGGAACTACTGAAAAGAATTCTTGAAGGACAACTCTACTTACTTTGACTGCCTGTGTATGTGGTCAAATCCCTGGCCCTACAGCAAAAGGGGAAAACTGTTCTGAGAGCAGTTTCTGGTAGCACGGAGCGTTATTGTCTTGTATGGTGCATCCATTGAAACATTGCTTAGTATTCTTCAGACCTTAAATAGCTGTCAAGAAATAAAGACTGCAATGATTACTGGAAATGTCTGTTCTACATCCAAAATAATCTATTTTGAATTACTTCCTTATTTCACCAGGCCTCTATGAAATATTAATGCTTTTCGTTCCTTCTAAATCATCACTTTGGCCCTATCTAATGTATGCCTCAATTATGCTGTAGAGAAAAATGCAATTCCCCCTACATGGGCCTTGCCCCTTAATTTTTTCTACCCCACATTAAAAATCTTTAATATTTAGAAAAAAGACAATCATTTGTAAATGAATCAAGGTGCACAGTTCTCCAAATTATAAAAATCACTTCCCAAATCATTATTTAATTGATAAATACATTGATCAAATCAATGCATTTCCGTTAATCAGTTTCTCTACAGAGATTGCAGCTATAAGACGAAAAAAACATATTCAGTTTATTCAGTTGTTACAAATGTAAAATGGGGCAATGGAAAAAGGAATCAAAAGATTCTATGCAAAGCCAAAAGTCTACTTCCTTTTTTGCCCAGAGACACTGGTTTGTACACCATGAGACTGATTTTCCTAGTCATGATATTAAATAGATTTTGGTTAAATTACATTGGTTAGATTAGTTCACTGGAGTAAATCTCTGTATGGGACACTTGGCTTTATAAAACTCTGTTTCATAGCTAGATTATTTAGAACATCCCTCAGAGTATCTTTTTGCAAAGGAGTACTGTTGGATCAAATGAACAAACAGGTAATAATATGATATTAGAAATATTTTTGTAAAATAGCAACTCAACTAATATTTTGTAATAGATTAAATAATATCTTAGAAAACCGTGGTGTGTGTATATGTGTATAATACACATACATTTGCATGTGCATATTAGGCTTTGATCACTAATGTTAAAGCCAGCTAAAATTTGGACCTTAATGTGAACCGTGGTATGAATATATATTATACATTATTTTATATATAATGTGTGTATATAATGTATATGTATGTATATATATAATGTATATATAATGGATAATATATTATACATTATTCTAAAAAGATAGATGTAGTTAACATAGAATTAATAGCCTGTATTTCATAATTGGGGTTAGAATGATAATTTATAAATAATAAAAACATTGAATATTTTTGCCTACTCTTCCAATGTTGGACATTAGCCAGGTGAAGTAGATATTATTGAGAACATACATTTTAACCAATTGTGTGTGTGTATAGTATTACAAATTTTTAGTTCTGTAAAAGATACAAATGTTGCATTAGAAGCCAAGGAGTGAGATTAAGTCAGCACTAGTGGATAACTTAGATTGTTGATTATTCTGCATTTTTCATATCCATAATATGAAGTGATTCTGGATTTTTATTTGCTAGCTACTAGAAAATAAGCTAAGATTTATGACAGCATCTGAATGCATCTTCCATCAATAAGAAAGTGAGTTCAGCCTTCTTTGATGAAATCAGTGGACATAATGTAATAACATTTACATGTCATCAAAGTTTTATTACCTTAACAACACACTAAATGACAAAGGTTTTAGCCATTTGTGAAGTCCTCTAACTTTATACCAGAAAATTTTATGTGTACCTGATCGATCTTCTCATAACCTGGCATGAACTATCTTATAAAATAGAGCTGCCTCTGCTTGATGATTTTCTAAATATTACGATCTACTTATATTAGTGAATTGGAACAATGTATCAGATAATAAAATATGTATACAAAGAGACAGGAACACTGTCATAGTTTTTCTGGAATTTATCTATATAAGAAAATAAAATGAAAAATACTAGCCTATCATTGTTCATTCTTACTATTTTGGGAATTTATATAAGTCATTTGTTCTCTTAGCCTAAAATTCTTATAACAGTAGTCTTGGACTATATCCTCTTTGAGATACTGTGATCAAATTATTTTGTATCTAGGGATTTCAATCCTTGGCCGTGAATCAAAATCAATTGAGGGAATTCTGATTCAGCAAGTTCAGGGTTGAACCCTGGCATTTGTCCTTTTAAGATGTGCCACAAGTAATTCTGATATTCAGCCAGGATATGGAATAGTTCTATGCTCTTTGGTTCACAGAACAAATGGGAATCTTTAAGTCTATGTATTGCTTAAAACTTATCTATATTTTATACCTTGTTAAGAAAAAATGTCAGTGGGTATAGCAGTGATAAAATAGCTGCAGTGTATCTCATTATATGAAAAGATAGGTACAGTGCTACTGGTAGAAAAATGATCAGAACGGACTGTGTATTAGGGTTTTCCAGAGAAATGGAACTAATAACACACACACACACACACACACGCATACACAAATATGCATTATATATTAAAGGATAAGAAAATGATAGAAGAGAGAGAGGGAAATTGATTGATTTTAAGGAATTGACTTATGCGACTGTGTGGGTTGGCAAATCTGAA
The DNA here is from genome assembly GCF_000956105.1 of Propithecus coquereli. NCBI lineage: Eukaryota > Metazoa > Chordata > Mammalia > Primates > Indriidae > Propithecus > Propithecus coquereli. The sequence goes on from NW_012142746.1 coordinate 3,702,851, forward strand.
ATCTGCAGGGCTGGTTGGCAGGCTAGAAATTCAGGCAAAAGTTGACGTTGCAATCCTGAGAATGAAGACTGAAAACTCAAATAGAATTTCTTCGTTGCATTCTGGAGGAAGAATTCCTTCTTCTTAAGGAGACTTCGGTCTTTTGCTCTGAAGGCCTTCAACAGATTGGACGATGCCCACTCACATTATACAGAGTAATTCTGATTTATTCAAAGTCTACTGATTTAAAATGTTGATCACATACGAAAAATACCTTCACAGCAACACCTAGACAGTTGTTTCACAAAATAACTAGGCACCATAGCATAGCTGAGTTGACACATAAAATTAACTATCACAAAAGGAAACACTAGTAAGGGCAGATACAAGCAAAAGAATTCCAGAGTGTGTTAGATCAGAATGAATGTGATTAGATATCTGAGAATGACTGGAAGATGCTGTGTATAGGTGGGGGAGGCAGCAAGGTTGCAGACCACCAGAGTCTACTAGGGCACGAAAATAGTGTCCTAAGTCTGCAGTAAAGTTGGTAGGTAACTGAGGGCAGGCAGAGGCACAGGAGGATATCTGAATTGGGATCAGTCAGGCTTCATTAAAGCAATGTCTTCATCACATTGATATTCATTATTTATTCTCAATCCCTTATTCATTTGTTGATTATATACTGCTCCAGTCAGAGTCTTTTGACTTGAGCATTTGTTTATTAGCGTGGCAGTATTGGTTTTGCTTGTCAGTACTGCATTTCCGGAGTAACACTTCACATTAAGGCAGTTGTTGCCTACCAATTGAACAGATCAGTTGTAGTTTCTCTGCACTCTATAGTTGTATCAGTTTTCTTAAAATCAGGAAGGGATGTTCGCATAAGTAAGTAGCTTTCACTCCTAGTCTTTTTACTGCCATTTGGGTACTTGTCAAACTTTGTATCTACTTAATTCTTTTATCATGACTCTATTATCCTATGGGCCCACCAGTTATGTACATGTTCTCTAAGTGAATTATTTTGTCAACAGACTCCTCCATCTGATTTTCACTTTCCCATCTAGGACATGCTGAATTTTAATTTTCTCCAAATTTGATTACTTTGAATAATGCCATTACTATTGTGGTTTTTAAAGTCTTTGAAAGTCTTTCAGGCCTATAAAAGGTACAGAGCTTTTCACATATTGGTATGTATAAGAATCATTTACAGACCATGTAAAATGCAGATTACTGGCTCCATTTCTAGAAAGGTATATGATACACTATATATGAGGAGAGGATTGTCACAAATCTGCATTTTAAAGAAACTACAATCTCCTTCTCTCTGTATGATTAATAGCTATTCTATTAATATGATAATTCCTCATAATGCAATACACTTAAAAATTAAACTTTTTATTTTAGAATAATTTTAGATTTATGAAATTGTTGCAAAGATAGTACAGAGAGTTCTCATGCACTCTTCATGCAGCATCCCCTTATGTTAATATCTTACATAGTATTATACATATGCTAAAACTAAAAAATTAACATTTGTCTATTACTATTAACTGAACCCCATACTTTATTCAGATTTATAGATTTTTTACACCGGTGTCCTTTATCTGCGTCAGGATCCAATCCAGCATACCAAATTGAATTTAGTTGTCATGTCTCTTTAATCTCTTAAGATATCACAGGTTCTCAGCCTTTACTTGTCTCCCATGACCTTTATAGTTTTGAGGAGTACTGGAGTATTTTGTGGAATGTCCATAGTTTTGGGTTTGTTAGGTGTTTTCTCGTGATTAGACTAGGGTTCTTGGTTTTTGAGGAGGAATACTACAGGAGTGAAATGTCTTTCTCGTCACATCATAAAGTGGGCGGGGGGGGGTGTGGATACATGATACCAGCATGGCTTATCACTGCTAATGTTAAACTTGATCACTTGGTTAAGGAGGGTTCTGCTAGGTTTTTCCACTAAAAAGTTACTATTTTTCCCTTTCCATATTTTATTTTTTGGAATCCAGCCTATATGCTGGGGAGGGCATTTTAATTCCACCTTCTAGAGGGAGGAGTATCTACATATATTTTTAAAAATTCTTTGTAATAAAAAGGTGTGCCTTCTTTTACATTTATTTATTTATACAGTGTTTTATATCATGTGAATGAAAGTCTCTGAAAAGGAATTTGGAGGAAAGAGACTTTATTCCAGTGAACAGTTTGCAAAACGGGGGGACATAGCCTTAGGTGTAAAATGAAGGTGTATTCCAAAGAACAAAAGGAGGGTTCAAGTTTTTTAATGAGAAAAGAAAATAACTTGTATCTGAGGAATGTGAGTCCTTTTAAATTATCAGGCCTAGAAAAACATTAAAATGAGACAGCAATCACATCTTTTTCACCCTTGACCCATGTATTCATCTCTTTACCCTGCTTGATATAGCCACAAGTAGCTATAAATTAATCTAATAATGCCACACTTGGCACTATAACCCACAACCTACAGCTTAACACCGTACAGCCAATCACTAATCAATGTTATTTCTGTAAACCAAAGAGAATTCCTGACAAACAACTTTTTATCAACCCACTCCCTGTCCCCTTTCTTGCCTTTAAAAATCCACTTGTAATTGTTGTTAATTGGTGGGTATATTCAGGGCAATTTGAATCTATGCTCCCAGGTTGCAATCTTCAAGCTTGGCTCAAATAAACTCTCTACTTATATTAATTTTTCTGTGGTTTCTTCCTTTTAGGTCAGCAATAGCAAAGTTCCCACCCAGGTTCTCATTCAGGTTTGTTTATGCAAATGAAGGAGTCAAACTTACTTAGTTCTGATTGGTCACTGTAGTTGAGTTCTGATTGGTTGATACAGCTGAGCCCTAATTGGTTGATACAATTGAACCATGATTGGTTGGTTCAAGCTAGCTCTGAAAGTCCCGCAGTGAAACAGATATGTGAGTTTTTAGAGAACTCAGTCAGCAAATCACCACCTGGCTCTATTTAAAATTTAGGCCTAGTTAGTCTCTCAGGCTCCGTCTTGGAAGATTGGTGCTTTCAGGTTCACATTTGTCCACAACCAGTATGAACTCACAGATATTTATTTTATATTGTATTATGATTTTTAATTTTTAATTAATTTTGTTGCTTAAATTGTTCCAACTTTGACAAATGAGTGCCTTTGAGTTTGGGTCCTGTGTCCCTTTGATCTTCTGCCATCCTTTTGTCTTTTGAGTACTTTTCTACTTTCTGGCACAACATAATGCTTCAGGCTCATTTTATATTTTCACTACCCCAGCCCTAGAATTAGTCATTTCTTCAAACATGTCTTTTTTGTTTTGCTTTTCTTGTTTTGGTGAATGTTATTTAGAAACCATGATCTAGGTATACTTGTGTACTTGTTGCTACTCGTCATTGTTTCTAGTCTCTCAGCAGACAGAGCTATTAATATAAAATATATGCATGCATACTAACCAATATGTACACGCACCTATAATTATTTCTTTAGCTATCTG
>NW_012142746.1:3707259-3729450 GCF_000956105.1 Propithecus coquereli
TTATAGGTATCATCAGAAGCGCCATAAGAAAGATAAAAATTTAACCGATGTTGTTCAAGGGAAAATCAAGGATTTCAATTGGATCTATAGAGCCAGAAATATAATTTTATGACACTAATTGCCTACTACTTAAAAAGAAAATGTTTTAATTTTTGAAGTCTAATGTATCAACTTTTTATTTCTTTGGAGATTTCTTCTTAAAAGTCATGTTTTGCCATTACTCTTTAAAATATATCATTTCTTCACTTTTTAGAAATCATTTTGTTAAAGTACTTTTTATAGAATTTTAAAAAATATGAGTACATTTGCAGATTTGTTTTATGATATGGTTTGGATGTTTGGCCCTTCCAAATCTCATGTTGAAATTTGATTCCCAGTGTTGAATGTGGGGCCTGCTGTGAGATATTTGGGTCATGGGTACAGATCCTCCCCTGCGATATTGAGTGAGTTCTACTTTTATTAATTCACAGGAGAGCTGTTTTGTAAAGGAGGCTGGCACCACCTCCTCCTCTTCCTCCTTCTCTCACTACGTAACACACCTGCTCCCCCTTCGCCTTCTGCCTTGATTGGAAGCTGCCAGAAGCCCTCACCAGAAACAGATGCCACAAGAATTGGTGCCACACTTCTTGTATAGTCTGCAGAACTGTGAGCCAAATAAACCTCTTTTCTTTATAAATTACTCAGTCTGAGGTATTTCCTTTATAGCAATACAAAGTGATATAACAAATTTTATTTCACAGAACTCATAATATAGCTGGGTATAAATTGTTGGTACAAAACAGTTTTGATCAGGCATTGTTCTGTTGATGTCTACTATCCAGCATTTCTGGTAAAAGGTTGAATATACATCTGATTCATATTCCTTTGTAGGGACCTTGTTTTTCTGCTCTGAATTGTTTTAATTTTTGAAATTCTGAAAATTCATTGGCATGTATCTCGGTATGAATCTTTTCTTTTTTATTATCCATCAGACTCAATGCTTTACTCCGTGGACCTATTTCAACGTAAAAAAATGGCTATTTTTTTCAGCTCAGGAATATTTTTTTTTTTTACCAATATCTCTTTGATTATTTCTTCTCTGTTTCTTATATTCTTTGATTTTAGGGCTTCTGTTTGTTTTGGATTGGACTTAATCACCAAGTTTCTTAATTATATCTCATATCTTTCATTGCTTTACCATATGCTCAATATTTGGTAACACATCCCAGATTTTATTCCTCCTTACCCCAATCCATTGCATTATTTAGTTTATATACTGAATATTTAAATGCCAGAAATACTATTTTAATTTTTATTTATAATATATAAATGTAATATGATATTTCAAAATATTAATTTACATTACTTGCTTAAACTGAATTGTAAATAGAGATAAAATTATCTTAGCTGAATAATTTTCCCAAGGAAATAGGGTTTTCCCAAGGATGTTTCACTTGATCTGTGAAAGTTTAATGGCTAGGACTTGAAAGAAAATCTTTTGTGAGGTCAGATGAGTTTAGGAAAAATTGTGTTTGACAAACATTGAACATATTTCTTGAATCCATAATTGCAAATATCATTTAAAGAATTCATGGACACTGAGAACCTCTAAGAAGCAGTTTTATACTGATGATTTCTCATTTATTTTACTAAAAATACTTATAATTTAAAAAACATATCAAAGCATGGGATAGTTGAAGAAATGAAACAAATCCGTTTTAGAATATATTGCATTGGGAATATTTTGTTACAATGGAATTTTGTTAAATTTAATGTGGTATGTTTCTAGAAATTTCTAATATCTTTGCATTAAATAAATACATTAAGAAATACCTTCTGAATACAAGAGAAAGGGAATATCATGTATTCATCACTGTCCCACTCCATTTCCTCCTCCAGGATTTTGAAACAAATTTTCTATATATTTTTTTTGGTGACAGTTTGGAAGCTTGGTTGTCTTTTTTTTCTAGGTGATTGGGATGATTTAAATGAGAGGAACTGAAGGACAATAACTACAGAAAGGCTCAACTAATTTTATTTCAGCTTTCCTCCTTCCCACTACCAGGAGAAGAGCACTCAATCAAGATCTGCCTGTATGGACAATAACTGTTTACAGAGTCTAAAGAAAAGCACTGTGTAATATTGTTTCTTGTATAAAATTTATTATAATCAGATCAACACTGGACCATAGAAATAGCTTTGTAAAAGGAGAACCAGTCAACATGCATATCTACTGCCTATATCTTTGTAATAAAGTAAACTGTATTAGATATTACCTGTTTTGTGGCCAAATTATAGAAAAGCATTTTTTATGGCAGCAATTTTTTCCACCAACAAAATTGACAAAAATATTCTCAGAAATACTTGAAATATTTTCAGTGTGGAGGATATTGGGGTTGCAACTGTATTTATTTTAATTGATTTAGCTCATATGGTTAAGTGTTTGTAGCCTCTTTGTATGTAAATCCTTGGTGCATTCTAGTGCGTTATTGAACTACAGTTCATTAGATAATGGAATCTTATGAACTTTAGTAATTTTTTCCACTTCCATCCAGGAGTGAATAAGTAAGATTCTTGTTCCAAATAACACATTTTGTAAACTATTGGCAAGATGGCTTTACTTATAAAAAGGTAAGCAAATATAAATAAATAAATGAAAAGCTTGCTACTATCTTCTGCCATCATCATCTTGCAGAACACAAATTTCATATTCACATTAAAAAGACATATTGCTGATATTGATCATTAACTAAGAAAATGAGCCATAGGGGAGACATTATACTAAAGAACAGTTAAATGAGACATAGTCCCATGATACTTGCCTCTTGAAAACAGCCTATAACTAAAATCTTTCGAACAGCATGCTGTCATTTTGTAAACTGTTATACTGAAAAGGTAAAAGCCAATTTTTAAACTTGAGAAGTAACCACCCACCTACATTATATGACCTCATAGATCTGTAAATTGAAGTCCTTCTTTTGCATTAATTTTAGTGATAGTAGTGAATATTCTGGCAATTGACAAAAAGTTCTAAATAATAGGTACATGATACAGCAGCAGCCTTTGGATTTGAGATAATTTATGATTTGTATTCTCAGTGTACATTGTATTCTCAGTGTTCATTTAAGGTATATACATGTAGAATGAATACAATAAGCATCCTTTACTCTCTTCTTGGCAAGCAAAGAAAGATGTGTTTCTGTGTCAAATAGTCCTCAGCTGAAAACTTGACTACACCCATTCCAAGCTGTGTGAACTTGTGTATAGTGATTTACTAATCAGAAAAACGGTACCAGTAATGCAAAATGTTAAAAGTATTAAAATAGGTGTGCATTTAAGATGATGCTAATATTGTGCTTAGCTCACTGTTTTCAATCAATATTTGGTAGCTATTATTTTACAAAGTAGTCTGTCCCTGAGAAAGTAGTCGATTCATTATGTAAAAGCCCATCTTAGTTTTGTTAACTTTAGACTCTTCTGTTGTAAGCCTAGAAGACGAATATATACATTTTCTTTTCCTTCTTATGCTATCATTTTTTTCTTTTCCTGCTAGTCACTGAAATTTCATTTATATTATTTCTAGGGAAAGTGTTAGTAGGTAGTAAACATGAATAGCTTTTGTAATTAATAAATCCCAAAATTAGTTTGACAAAGAGGAACTAACCTTCAAAAAGTAGTTTATAAAAGCTCATAAAAGTAGCTTATACATTTATGTAGCCTTTAAACTTTTCTTATATTATTGTCTTGAATTACTATTTAATTTTAAGAGCATTTGTCTTATTTCTGTAACACAAAAAAAGCACCATTAGATTTTGTCAATGTGTTTCCATTACAGAGCTTTCACTTTTGGAGGCTCAATAATAATGGCGTAATAAATAGTAGATTTTAAAGAGTTACTTTAGACCACCAAATAAAGATCCACTAAATATCAGAACTGATATTCTGTATTGTATTGTAAAAAATTTGACAATTTACAATGCTGAATTTTTTTTGAAGAAATGAAGAAAAGATTGCAAATATGCAACATATAGTAGCTTTGAGTTACTTTCCTCAGATTCCAGAAATAAAATCCAATAGAGTATAGGTGATCTTCAACAGGGTGCCAAGAATACACAATGGTGAAAGGGTAGTCTGTACAACAAAAGATGTTACACAAATTGGATATCTACATGCAAAAGAATTAAGTTGGGTCTTTTTCTTACATCATACACAAAAATTAGCTAAAAATTATTTAAAGATTTAATTATGAGACCCAGAATTATAAAACTCCTAGAAGAAAAACATAGGTGAAGACCTTCATGACATTGGGTACGGCAGTGATTTCTTGGATACAACACCAAAAGCGTAAGCCACAATACCAAAAATAGACAACTAGGACTACAGAAAACTAAAAAGTGTCTGTATGGGAAAGGAAACTGTCAACAGAATGAAAAGACAACTTACAGAATGGGAGAATATATTTGCAAACCACGTAACTGATAAGGGATTAATATCCAAAATTTACGAGGAACTCCTACAACTCAATAGCAAAAAACCCCAAAAACCTTATGTAAAATTGGGCAAAGGATTTGAATAGCTATTTCTCCAAAGCAAACATACAAATGGCTAATGGGTATATGAAAAGATGTTTAATATCATTAATAATCAGGGAGATGCAAATCAGAAATACATTGACATATTACCTCATACACATTAGGATGACTATGACCAAAAAATAAAAGAAAGAAAACAAAATATAATACATGTTGGTGAGGTTATAGAGAAATTGAAACCCATATATACTGTTAGTGGAAAAGTAAAATGGTACAAGAGTTACGGAAAAGAGTGTGGTGGTTCCTCAAAAAATTAAAAATAGGCCAGGCGCGGTGGCTCACGCCTGTAATCCTAGCACTCTGGGAGGCCGAGGCGGGTGGATCGCTCAAGGTCAGGAGTTCGAGACCAGCAAAAGCGAGACCCCCTCTCTACTAAAAATAGAAAGAAATTATCTGGACAGCTAAAAAAATATATATATAGAAAAAATTAGCCGGGCATGGTGGCGCATGCCTATAGTCCCAGCTGCTCGGGAGGCTGAGGCAGAAGGATCACTTGAGCCCAGGAGTTTGAGGTTGCTGTGAGCTAGGCTGACGCCACGGCACTCACTCTAGCCAGGGCAACAGAGTGAGACTCTGTCTCAAAAAAAAAATTAATAATATGATTATATGATCCAGTAATCCCACTTCTAGGTATATACACTAAAGAATTGAAATCAGAATCTTGAAGAGATATTTGCACTTCCATGTTCATTGCAGCAGTATTCACAACAGTCACAATACAGAAACAACCTAAATGTCCATCAAGAGATGAATGAATAAAGAAAATGTGATATGCACATACAATGGAATATTATTCAGCCTTAAAGAAGAAGGAAATCCTGTTATCTGCTACAACATCAATGAAACTAGAGGATATTATGCAAAGTGAAATAAGCCTGTCACAGAAGGACGTATACTGCATGATTCCACTTACATGAGGTATCAAAAATAGCCATATTCATAGAAACAGAGAGTAGAATGGTGGTTGTCAGAAGCTGAAGGGAAGGGTAAATGGGGAGTTACTGTTCAATGGATTTAAAGTTTCAGTTATGCAAAATGAAAAGTTCTAGAGATCTGCTTTACAACATTGTGCCTATAGTTAACAATACAGTATTGTGGCTTAAAGTTTTGTATAGAGAGTAGATCTCATGTTTAGTGTTCTTACCACAATAAAAAAAAAGAATCACACATAGTTGTCAATGACTCACATGACTCACATGACAAGATGTTGGAGATTAAGGGCTTAGAATGATTTTTTTAAACAAATATTTAAGTAACTTACAAGCTAGACTCCACAAGGGGCCATACCTAAATTATGAATTTAGTGGCTAGTAAATAATTTTATTAATTTTTTTCCTGTTTATTTTTTCTTAAACAACTGTTTAGGTAATTGTTCTGCTACCTTCCCATCCTTACCTACCTCTCCTCATGCCTCCAATAATCTTCACTCTGACTCTCACATATCAAACATCAATTATATGAAAATTAGGTCCATTTCTCCCAGCATTTATTGAGAAATGAAACCTATCATTGCTGTCTTTGGTGTAGGTATTGTGTCATCATAAGCTGCCCTATATATGCGGGGACTGGATCCTGAAAGCTAACAGAAATACAGCTATTTTCATTGTATTAAATGATTTAACTCTTTATATTCTCTCTGGCTAAGAACCTATTTTAGTACTTAAAGGAATCAGGTTGCATTGTGCCTCTCTTATGCTATAGAATTGACATGTGTTTCCATATATGTGTAGATCACAATTGTCCTTAACAGAGGTGATTTTAATTCCTATATTTTTATGGCACTCCAGAATTGGTAAATATTGTGTAATTAATTTTTTTGGAGGAAGCATGAGAATTTATTTTTCCTTTGAAAAGGATCCATACATTTGCTTGAGTCTGAGAAATGTAGAGTTAATTTATTATGCTAGTCCTTCTGCTGGAATTCTATTCAATCATTAGAAATGATGTTGTAGAAAAACATGTAATGAAATAGTGAAATGATCAAAATATATTGATAAAATTAAAGAATAGTTACACACTGTTACAGTAAGATCCCAATGTTGAAAAAGAAAGAACATAATTTCTATATATAGGAAAAATGGGACAGAGGGTCCCCAACTTATAATTTTTTGACTTTACAATGGTACAAAAGTGATATGCATTCCATAGAAGCCTAACTACAAATTTTAAATTTTGATCTTTTCCGAGGCGAGCGACATATAGTACAATTCTCTTACACAAAATATTCAACACTTTATAAAAAAGTGGGCCTTGTGTTAGATAATTTTGCCCAACTGTAGGCTAATGTAAGTGTTCTGAGCACATTTAAGGTGTGTAATTTATGATATTCACAGCATGTTCTTATTTTCCTCTTTACTCAACACTGTCAGGAAGAATTTGAAAATGATAATAGTGGTAATAGTGGTCACTTTTTAGATTACAATAGCATGAGAATGTGATTAAGCTTTTTAATCTCCAGGCTACTGCCTGAAAATATGGTTTTGAATATTAAAAAGGGGCATATTTCCGATACCATTTATCTTCCAATGTTCAATAAGGCATACTTTATTCAGTTCCCACTGAGCTCAAAATTTATGTTAGAAAGAAAAATAGTGTATGTCTCCATGGTGCTTGGGGGCAATTTCATTTCTCAGTATTTTCTATGAGGTCTAGTCTTATTTTACTTAAGATACAATGGAATGGGCAAATAGAAAAGGTTTATTAGTAGAACATTCCAATTCAATTCAGTAGTTCCTTGGTCATATATTATACATTGAGTCTAAACATTAAAATTAGAGAAATTTATCAAGCTTTACCTGATGTTTCCTTAAGTTTCCTCTTTATACTTTGGGAATTTAAAGCAAAGAGGTCTTTGATGCTTAGCACGACATCACTCATTACCAAGATGATGAAGAGGGAATAAGCAAAATTAATTAATGACCAAGACTTGTACAGTCATTGATATGTCATTTTATCTTCAAAAATTCAAGTGAAATAAGTAGTGTTATTCTATGTATAAGATGAGGTAACAGATTCAGTGAGGCAACTCACCTATAGTCACAGGATAAGAACATGGCAGCACTGGGATATGAATTCATTTCTGCCTAGCTCCAGAGACCATACACTTAGTATTTTTTCCTGCAGACTCTCAGAAATTAAAAATAATTGCCTTTGTCTTTGTTAAACCACATATTCCTATATTCAAATTCTCCAAAGGTTTTATTACTCCTATGTGACACTGTAATACAATTGATTATTACAGTATTAGGGCTGTGGTTGGCTTAAAGTAGAGACTTATGGACATACACATCACCAAAGGAAAAACAAGTCTTTATTGAAAACAATTTTTAAATATTTTAAAACAGTTTACCAACATAAAATTGTACAATTTGGTGAATTTTGACACACATATATATACATCTATGAAACCACCAAACCCCAAAATAATGAATATATCCATTATCCCCAAAAGTTTCCTCATGCCTCTCATTAATTAATTCCTTCCCCACTGCCCCCCAACCCTGGCCCAGGCAAACACTAACACTCATCTGTTTTCTAACACCATCAACTTTTTTGCATTTTGAAGCTATTTGGAGTTTTCTTAGTTATAAGATGAAGATACTAATACTTTTTGGTTGTTCTATGTTGTAAACATCAAAAAGAAAAAATATAAAAAAAAATAAAAAATAACAATACAAAGAACATGAATGGACTTTGAAAACTTTAAGAGGCTACAATAACACAACTGTATATCAGGCTCTCTTGAATTCTGCCTCCTTCTAAAAACTACGGATTTGAAGTCAGGTTGTTTTTTGAAGTCCAACTGGTGTTAAAAAATCAATGTAAATCAAACACTGCTTCTGTTCATGTCTTTATGACAATTAATACCAATATGTGTAATTACAGTGTGGAAAAACCCGCATAATTTCTCTGAGGAAAGTTTATTTCACTGGAAGTAGCCATTACCAATAAGCATAAGGCCTTACCAGTGATTCTTATTTTGCACACACATATTTTCATTTTCATTTTAGCATATGTGTTGCTGAAGTGAGCACCACTTTTTCATCTTAAGCAACAATTAAGGTTGAGTGAGATTTAGTTGCATGCTATTGCTGGATAAACACCATCAAAACGTTATTTTTTTCTTGGTTTCTTTGCGTTGTACCCTTCTAGTACCCCTCTTTCTTCCTGGCTCCCTCCCCCTCTTCCACAAATATATGTTGAGTATGTATTCTGTGATGCTTGTGGCATTAGGTACATATATTATAATAATTCTTTAATTCTCAGCAAAATCTGAATTCGATATGGTGTCCATTTTATAGATGAGGATGCATGCACCGTGAAGTGCACGGTCACATAACCAAAATGTGGAAAAAGGAGGTCTGTCTTTTGCTCAAAGGAACTGAGCATTGACCACGTAAGAGTGAACACCGCTGCACAAATCACAGGATTCAATGGAGACCCTCAGAAACCAGATAACACTGAGCCACACAGCATGATATTGGCCTCTCTAAGGTCTGAATAAACAGGTATTGGGATTTTCCAGATTTTGAAGGCATTAGTGACTCATTTCTTTAGGATATTAAAGTAAGTTCTTCAGTATAAGGTAACTGGAAATGAGTGTCCTACAAACATAAGTTCTACAAACATAAGATCTTAATAAAACTAATTGTGAATTTGGCCTTGGTAGGAGAGCACTGAAACAGGATCAGATGGCCTGAGTGAAGTTCTAACAATAGAGAAGACCATGTACAAAGACATAGAGGTAAGAATAGACATATTGAATGAAGTCTGTAATGCAGGAGTATGCACATGTGGGGTGTGTGTGTGTGTGTGTGTGTGTGTGTGTGTTTATGTATCTAGCTAAGTTTAGATGAACCTGGAGAATTAACAAGGGTGTGAATTTGACCAGGTTTGTGTTTTACAAAAAACATACTCAAGGAGAAGAGAGATTGGATTGGACACTATTACTGAAATACAATGAGATACAGTAGTAATATGAACCTGAGATTATGGTCATAGATTTGGAAATAAATTCTAGCCTTTGGCTTACAAAACTACATCAATAAGAGTTGGTTCTTTAGGCACATGATGCCCACAGACAAGCTTCACTATAAACAGAGAATCTGCATATAAACAGATATATATATCCATTCTTACTAGAATGAAAGATATATATATATACTTCCACTTCATCACTGGAAACAGAAATGCACTTCAGATATGCACTACAAATCCCTTTAGCTACAAATTTACCTCTCCCAGACAGTTTCTCCTGTTATTTTCAAATGATAAAGAAGTTATTTAATTTCTTATTTTAAACTTATGAGTGAATTTTAAATTGCTATTCATGAAATGCAAAGATTAATTGTATTGAATAGATGTGTCAAGATATTTGATATTACTATGTAGCTTTGCTCACACAGGCCTATTTTGCACACAAAATTTGCCAGGGACTTGAAGCTCCCTGCTATTGTTCACCTGTTTATATGATTTGGAAACAGTCTTTTGTGGTGAACTTTTATGGATATGGTGAAAATTTATATACATTCAATTAAGAGATATGATAAAATGGCATAACTCACAAGTTTTACCTATAATTTTGATACTAGTTTTCAAACTGGTTTTGGAGGTTTGATGGAATCCTAAAGGGAAGATAACAATTTTACTATTAAAGGGAGTTAACATTATTTTGGCTGTAGATTCTAGTTTTAGGTTGACAAAATAATTGTCATAATTATTTCATTACAATTTTAATACAAGTGGAGCTATACAAGGCTCCTTTTACTGAGCATAATTATCTTGAGATTCATTCTATGTTGTAGGTGACAATACTATATCATTGCTCTTTTTAAGAATACTTCCGGTTTTGTTACTGGTTTTATGTATTTTTACAAATAATTGATGTAATGATGTAATATTTACAAGGCTGCAAAAAAGTGAGAAAAGGATATATGAATATTGATCTCATAGTTGGTAAAATATATAAAATATTGATGACCCTGAAGCAGGCCATTGAGAAATATTTATAGGCATTAGTTATTGAATTTTCAAATATTACCAGTCAAAGTTGTACATCCATGGTGGGACAATCATCAGAAATTCTTATTGATGTTTAAAATGAGAATGAGTAATAGTCAATTCAGTAGTAAATAGAAAACCTCTTAATCATCTTCACTTGCATCGTATTCTATGTGTGGATAAGTATTTAGTATGTGTGGTATAGGAGTATTAACAGAATCATATTTCCATCCCTTTCTGAGACATAACTTCTCAAGGATGTCTGGCATCATGTAGCCCTTGCTTAGAATGAAATCCTTAAAGGCAATTGTTCCATAAAGCTCATCAATAATATCTGGTTTATGAGCTCTTTCTTCAGCTTCAAGTAAGACCTTGGGGTCAATCAAAGGTTCATCATTTATTAACTTTTTCCACAACTTAGGCTTCAGATACTATGCGCCGTACCTCATCTTCACCCAGTTGGGTTTATAAGGATTCGGTGCTTTCTGGAGTTTCCTCTCAACGTCTAGTTCCTGTATGGAGAATTCTATCTCCTCCATTTCGTTTAGCTTCTCACTGTACTTTAGCTCTGAAGTAAGCTGTTTTATCTTCTTGATGTGTAGGTCATCATCATAGGTTAGTTTGTAGTCACATTTAATTTCAAATTGTTTCATGATGAACTCTTCATCAATGTCCGACTCTCCATCTGTGAAAATATTTACCCAATTACAGAAGTCATGGACTCCTCTTGGTATGTATCTGTCAGGAAGAGGATCAGCAAGCACATCTGTTGTGGTTGGCGTTTCTTCCTGAAGCGAATCATCTGGCTGGGTCACGGGAGTCCTGGGAGGTCCCAGGAAGGCTTTCCTAGAATGACGTTTACAAAGCTTCGTGGGTTCCCTGGTTCTTTTCCTATTGCCCTCACAATAAGCCCATGTATCCTCCAGCTTCAGGATCCAGCACTTCCAGCACCTTTAGTAAGAGATCTGCAGGTAGATCTTCTTCCAGATTCGCGTAGAGGGCCAAGGAATGCTGAGTCAGGCGGGCTTCTATGTTCTCTGCGGAGGCCTTCCTTGCTTGCTGGACTCGCGAGAGCGTGGAAAACAAGCCTGCTTCCTTAGACAGCTTTCTCCGACTTGTTCTGGGGGCAGGTTGGGGAACTCTGTGAGAAATAATGGGGAGAAAGGCCTCCTTAGGGCTGCGAGTGATCAGACCTTCACAAGGTGGACAGCCTTTCCTGAAGTCGTCCAGCCCTTCTTTCACAAATATCCACCGCTGGCTGTTCAGGGAGGTGGGGAACTTCAGAAGCCTGTTCTTGTGCTTTGCGAAACACTCGGAAGGTAGTTTGTCATTGTACCAGGGCTTGCAGTTCATGCCCAGGGGCATCGGCTCCAGTGCCCACTGCCGGAGGAGCTGCTCCTGGTCCATCGTGATGCTCCTGGCTCCTAGGCCACCGCTGGAGGTTCAGTAGTTTGTTCTCCTGCACCCACGGTGGTCGCTAGGAGACCGCGAGCCACGTGCAGCTGGGATTCTTCCTGGAGGTGGGACCACGCTGGCACCAGCACACGCAGCCTGGATTCTCCAGGGGATGGGCTGGACCGAGCACCCAACTCCAGCTCATTCCATTTTATTGTCCCTTGTGTGAACATAACACTATTTATTTATCCATTCGCTTTTTTTTTTTTTTTGAGACAGAGTCTCACTCTGTTGCCTGGAGTAGAGTGCAGTGGCGTCAGCCTAGCTCACAGCAACCTCAAACTCCTGGGCTCGAGCGATCCTACTGCCTTAGCCTCCCGAGTAGCTGGGACTACAGCTCGGCTAATTTTTTCTATATAGATTTTTAGTTGTCCAAATAATTCCTTTCTATTTTTAGTAGAGACGGGGGTCTCTCTCTTGCTCAGGCTGGTCTCGAACTCCTGAGCTCAAACAATCCGCCCGCCTCGGCCTCCCAGAGTGATAGGATTCCAAGCGTGAGCCACCGCGCCCGGCCTCCATTCGCCTTTTGATGGACATTTGGGCTGTTTCCTATTTCGGATTATAACAAATTAAGCTTCTATGAACATTTTATGTTTACATCTTTGTATGCACATATACTTTCGTTTCTCTTGGGTAAATTTTAGCAAGGAGTCCAAAGGTGAGATGAAATGATAGGTGTATGTTTAACATTTTTAAGAAACCACCAAACTTTTCCAAAGTTTTTATACTATTTTATATGCCTTCTAACATTGTAGGAGCATTGCAGTTCTCCTACATACTCTCCCAAACTTGGTGTGGTTAGTCATTTTAATTTTGGCTAGTCTAATAGGTGCATAGTGGTATCTCATTGCAGTTTAATTTGTATTTTCTAATGACTACTAGTATTGAACTTCTATTCATATACGTGTTTACCATTTATCTCTCCTTTGGTAAAGTGTCTGTACAAAGTTTTTTGCCCATTTTTAAATTGTGTTGCTTGATATTCTATTGAATTGTAAGAATTCTTTTTTTTTCTTTTTTCCTTGAGACAGAGTCTCCCTCTTCTGCTGTGGATAGAGTGCAGTGGCGTCGTCACAGCTCACTGCAACCTCGAACTCCTGGGCTCAAGCGATCCTCCTGCCTCAGCCTCCGGAGTAGCTGGTATAAATACTACAGGCGCGCACCAGGACGCCGGCTAATTTTTCTGTTTTTACTAAAGACGTCATCTCGCTCTTGCTCAGGCTGGTGTGGAACGCCTGAGCTCAAGCTATCCTCCCGCCTCGGCCTCCCAGACTGCTAGGATTACAGGCGTGAGCCACTGCGCCGGCTGAGTTGTGAGAATTCTTCATGCATTCTGGATGTAAGTCTTTTATTAGATATATGATTTGCAAATTTTTCTCCTCATCCTTGACTTTTCCCTTTCATTGTCTTAACAATGTCTTTCAAACAGAAGATTTTAAGTTTGATGAAATCCAATGTATCAATTTGTTCTTATATGGATTGTGCTTTTTATGTTGTATCTAAGAAAATTTTGCTTATACAAAGGTTACAAATATTTTCTTTTCATTTACATCTGTGATCTGTTTTAATTTTTGTAAATGGAACATAATATGGATCCAAGTTTTTATTTGCATGGTATGGGGGAAGGGCACACCTCCAATCCTGGCTTGGGTAAGGCAAAGCCATAACATGTAGCCAAAATGTTTGTACCCCCATAATATCCTGAAATAAAAAAAAAGTATAGATTAATTTAAGGAAGAATAATTTTTAGAATAATATACCTCCTTTCTAAAAACAACAACAAAAAATTTTATCCTTTGCCTATGGATATTTGATAACTCCAGAACTATTTTTTTTTTTTTTTTGAAACAGAGTCTCACTCTTTTGCCCAGGCTAGAGTGAGTGCCTTGGCATCAGCCTAGCTCACAGCAACCTCAAACTCCTGGGCTCAAGCGATCCTCCTGCCTCAGCCTCCTGAGTAGCTGGGACTACAGGCATGCGCCACCATGCCCAGCTAATTTTTCTATATATTTTTAGTTTTCCAATTAATTTCTTTCTATTTTTAATGGAGACGGGGTCTCGTTCTTGCTCAGGCTGGTTTCAAACTCCTGAACTCAAACAATCCGCCCGCCTCGGCCTCCCAGAGAGCTAGGATTACAGGCGTGAGCCACCGCGCTGGGCCCAGAACTATTTTTTGAAAAGAATATTTTTCTCCACTGAATTACCTTTGAAACTTTGTAGAATATCTGTTGTACATATTTTTGTAAGTCCATTTCTGGACACTCTTCTGTTTCATTCATTTTTTTTTTCCCTCACAGAAATTCCGCACTCTATTGATTACTTTAGCTTTATAATAAGTCTTGAAATAAGACTTTATTAGTTTTCCAACAAAATTCTTCTTTTACAAAGTAGTTTTGTCTTTATAGGTCCTTTGAATTTCTATAGAAATTTTAAAATCAGTTGTCAAGGTTGTAAGAAGAATCCTTTTGTGATTTGGATTAGGATTTTGTTGAATATATTAATCAATTTGTGGATAATTGATATATTAACAATATTGAGTCCTCTGACCTCTGAGCAAGGTACGTCTTTCCATGTGTTTATGGGATCTTAAATTTATCTCAGGCATATTTTATAGCTTTCAGTGTATATGTCATTTACATCTTTTTTTCCTCCAAGTTTTCCCTAAATATTTTATGTTTTTGATACTATTATACACAGTATTGTATTTTTAAATTGCAATGCTCAGTTGTTCATTGTTAGTATATGTATAATTGATTTTTGTGTATTGATCTTGTATCATCCAACTTTGGTTAACTCACTTATTAGTTTTAGAAGCATTTTGTAGTCCCCTGAATTTTCTATATAGATGATCATGTCATCTGTGAATGAAGGCAGTTTCCCTTCTTCCTTTCTAATCTGAATATCTTTTTTCCCTGGCTTTATTGTGCTGGCTGGAACCTATGTATAATGTTGGCTAAAAGTGATAACAGGTGGAAATTTTTGTCTTTTTTCTGGTTTTAGGGGAAAAGTCATTAAGTATGGTGTTAGCTGTAGCATTTTTGTACATACGCTTTTTCAGTTTGAAAAATTATTTTTTATCCTAAATGTTCTGAGATATATGACAAATGCTTTTTTGACAAATGCTTGGATTGTGTAAAGTGCTTTTTCTGTACCTATTAAGATGTTCATACAGCTTTTCTTTTGTAATTATGTTAAACTAGTGAGTTGTCATGATTGATTTCCAAGTGGTAAACACATTTTGAATTTTTGAGATAAACCTCATTTTTTTTATTTCAGCATATTATGGGGTACAAATGTTTAGGTTACTTATGTATATTGCCCTTCCCCCCCATTCCCCCGGTTTTTATGCTCTTTATTTATTCTCTGTGTATCAGATTTTTGCATCAATGGTTATGAGGGATATCTGGTGACTGTTTTCTTTTGATGTTGTTGTTTGACTGGCTTTGTTATCAGGGTAATGCTGGCTTCATAGAATGGTTTGAAAGGGATCTATGCTCTCCATTTTCTGGAAGCATTTGCATATGATCGGTATTATTTCTTCCTTAAATGCTTTGTAGAAGTTACCAGAGAAGCCCCAGGTCTCTGGCTTTCTTTCTGAGAAGGTTTCTTAAACTACAAATTCAGTTTCTTTAATAGGCATAGGGATATTCTGATAATCTATTTATTCTTGAACGAACTTGGTTAGCTTGTGTATTTCAAGGAATATATCTGTCTCATCTATGTTGTCAAAATTAGTGCATAAAGTGTTCATACTATTCCCTTGTTATCTTTTAAATATCTATATATAGGAAAAATATGGTATGATAAAAATGTTTTTAAAAATCTGTGGAATGTCTGGTAATATCACCTCTCTTGTTGCTGATTTTATTAATTTGTATCTTCTCTTTTTTTCTTTTCTTTTTTTTGAGACAGAGTCTCATTCTGTTGCCCTGGCTAGAGTGCCATGGCATCAGCCTAGCTCACAGCAACCTCAAACTCCTGGGCTCAAGCGATCCTTCTGCCTCAGCCTCCCGAGTAGCTGGGACTACAGGCATGCGCCACCATGCCCGGCTAATTTTTTCTATGTATTTTTAGTTGTCCGATTAATTTCTTTCTATTTTTAGTAGAGACGGGATCTCGCTCTTGCTCAGGCTGGTTTCGAACTCCTGAGCTCAAACAATCCGCCCGCCTTGGCCTCCCAGAGAGCTAGGATTACAAGCGTGAGCCACCACGCCCGGCCCTGTTGATTTTAATATATAAAAAATCTTATATATTTACTCATGTAATTATCAATTTCACTAATATTCATTCCTTTGTGTAGATCCTTATTTCCATGTGTTATAATTTTCTTTTTCCCAAAGAAAATTTTTCAACATATATTTTATACTCTATGTCTGCTAGTGATAAATTTGTTCATCTTTTCTATGATTGGAAAAGTCCTAATTTTGTCTTGGTTAAAAAATACGTTTTTGCTGTATATAGAATTCTAGACTGACCATTTTTCTTTTCTTTTTGTACTTTAAGAAGGTTGCTCCAATTGTTTTCTTATTTTCATTTTTTTGGACAGGAAGCCTGATTTCACCCTGATTCTTTGTATGTAAATGTCTTTTTTCTGTGATTACTTTTAAGATTTTCTGTTTATCACTGTCTTTGAGAAATTTAATTATGATGTGACTTGGTGTGATTTTTTTATGTTTCTTATGCTAGGGTTTTGTTGAAATTCTTGGATTTGTAGGTTTCCATAAAATTTGGAAAAAATTGCCATTGTCTCTTTAAATAGGTTTTCTGTTCTGTCTTCTCTCTTTTCTTCTTCAGACACTCCATATATATGTATTATATATACATATATTAGAGTCTATATATTATACTATATATTAGACTTCAGATATATATATATATATATGTATTAGGTTGCTTGAAGCTTTCTCACAGCTCAATGATGCTACGCTATTTTTAATATTTCCTTTTTTCTTTGCATTTTATTTTGGATAATTTCTCTTGCTAAGTATTCAAGTATACTATATTTTCTTCCACAATGTCTAATATGTCATGGATGCCATTCAATATGTGTTTTCATCTTAAATTTTGAAGTCTTTATTTTATAAGTTTGATTTTAAAATTCTTTATATCTTCTATGTTGCTACATAACTTTTTGAGCATTTTGAGTATAATTATAATAATTGTTTTAATATCCTTTTCTGATAATTCTAATATATTGTCATTATTGACTTGTTTTGATTGCTTCATCTTTTCATTATAGGGATACTACTACCTCTTTACAACTATGGTAATTTATTATTGGATGCCAGACATTGTTAAGTTTTACCTTGTTGGCTGATGCATAATTTCGTATTTTACAAATGTTTTTGACTTTTGTTCTAGGATGTTGTTAAGTTTCTTGGAAATTGTTTGATCTTTTTGGGTTTTTTAAAGATGTGTTAGACAGAAACAGAACAGTGTTCAATCTGTGGCTAAATATCGCCCACTACTGAGGCAAGCAAGACCCTTCCATGTACATTACTGAATGCTCTTTCAATCTTGAGGTTTTCCAGTCTGTTCAATAGGAAAAGTCACTATTCCCAGCTTTGTATAAGTACCAGACACTGTTATCTATAATCCTTTTAAGTGGTTTATTTCCTGGCCTCTTGTCATTTACTGACATACATGAGTTGATCAGTAATCAACTGAAAAATTAGCTTGGGGATAAGACTCCGCAAGTTTCTGGAGTTCCTTCTCTGTGTATCATTCTCCTCTCGGGTACTTTATCTTGAGAACTCTACCCACCTTTTTCTCTAGAGTCTCTCACCATCTCTTCAACTAAGTGATACTGCTACTCTCTCACTGCCTGGTTTCCCCTTCCCTGAGCTGTGACCTGGATCTCAATAAATAATCTAGGGTAATCATAGGCTCACTTCATTGATTTCCCATCTCACAGTGACCAGTCTCTGCTGCTTGATGTCTAGTGCCTTGCAAACTGTAGTTTTATTTCCCCCCATTTTTTTTGGCTGTTTCAGAGGTAAATTGTCCCTTCTACCCTATCTTGGCCAGGAGAGGAAATATAATTTACTTTGTCTTGCTTTGTGTCTACCAAATTATAAAGTTGCTTTCTTAAAGGTCATCAAAGACTTTACCATCAAATACTTTATCACATTCTTAATGATCTTCATCATTTGAAATAGTGGATTACACCCACCTTATTGAAACAAAGTCCTTCCTTAGAACTCATATCATTCTATTTCGTTTTTCCTTCTAACACTCATGATATTCATCTACTTTGAAATCTACAAAGTGAACACCAAACTCCTTAGCATGCAATGCTAGGCCTTTTACAATTTTGATTCAGCATAGCTTTTATTTTGCCATCACCAATAATTCAATAATACACAAATTACCAATTAAATATCATTCTTCAACCATGGCCAAAACCTGTGTCATTTTTTTTACCATCTATTTGGTTATTCATTCATTTATTCAACAAACATTTATTTTTTTTCTTTTTATTTCAAGATATTATGGGAGTACAAACATTTTGGTTACATGTTATGACTTTGCCTCACCCAAGCCAGGATTAGAGGAGTGCCCTTTCCCCCATACAATGCTCACCCCGTCCATTAGTTGTGAGTTTACCCACCACCAACCCCAGCCCCCAATGAATATTACTACCATGTGAGCACCTTAGTGTTGATCAGTTAGTGCCAATTTGATGACGAGTACATGTGGTGTCTATTCTTCCATTCTTGTGATACCTCACTTCGGAGGATGGGCTCAAGCTCTATCCAGGAAAATATAAGAGGTGCTAGATCACCATATTTTATAATTGAGTAATATTCCATTGTATACATATACCATATTTTATTAATCCACTCATGGATTGAAGGGCACTTGGGTTGTTTCCACATACTTGCAATAGTGAATTGTGCTGCCATAGACATTAGAGTGTAGATGTCTTTTTTGTAGAATATCTTTTGTTCTTTTAGGTAGATGCCCAGTAATGCTGGATCAAATGGTAATTCTACTTGTATCTCTTTAAAGTATCTCCATATTGCTTTCCACAGAGGTTGCACTAGTTTGCAGTCCCACCAACAGTGTATGAGTGTTCCTATCTCTCCACATCCATGCCAGCATTTGTTGTTTTGGGACTTTTTGATAAAGGCCAGTCTCACTGGAGATAAGTGATATCTCATTGTGGTTTTGATTTGCATTTCCCTGATGATTAGAGATGTTCAGCATTTTTTCATATGTTTCTTGGCCATTATTCTGTCTTCTTTTGAAAAGTTTCTGTTCATGTCCTTTGCCCATTTATTGATGGGGTTGTTTGATTTTTTCTTGTTGATTTTTTTGAGTTCTATATAGATTCTTATTATCAGCTCTTTATAGGATGTGTAGAAAAGAAATATTTTCTCTCATTCTGTAGGCTGTCTGTTCGCTCTCATGATAGTTTCCTTGGCTATGCAGAAGCTTTCAACAAACATTTATTAAGGTCCCATTTTGTACCAGGCAATGTGCTGGAGCCCCAAACCATTGCAATTAAAGATAGAAACACTGTGTTCCGTATAATGAAATTCCCTTCATTTCGTTTCCAGATGAAGTCAGGCTTTTTCATGTGAATTATTTCAAAGGTTTTGTTCAAATTTCATCATTAAAGTATATCTTTTTAAAGTGTTGAGTAAGGCAGATTAGGATTGCGTATGAATGAAATAGACCCCAAAGGCAATCACAGCAACAACAAAAATAAATAAATGGGACCTGATCAAATTAAAAATCTTCTGCACAGCCAAGGAAATGATCATGACAGCAAACAGACAATCTACAGAATAGGAGAAATTATTCACATGTTACACATCCGATAAAGGGCTGATAACTAGAATCTATATGGAACTCGGGAAATCAGCAAGAAAAAAATCAAACAACCCTATCAAAAAATGGGCAAAGGACATGAACAGAAAATTTTCAAAAGAAGATAGACTAAAGGCCAACAAACATATGAAAAAATGCTGAACATCTCTAATCATCAGGGAAATGCAAATCAAAACCACAGTGAGATACCACTTATCCCCAGTGAGAATGCCCTTTATCAAAAAGTCCCAAAACAATAAATGTTGGCATGAATGTGGAGAGATAGGCACACTCATATACTGCTGGTGGGACTGCAAACTAGTACAATCTCTGTGGAATGTAATATCGGGATACCTCAAAGAGCTACAAGTAGAACTACCATTTGATCCAGCAATCCCATTATGGGGTATCTACCCAAAGGAAAAAAAGACATGCTATAAAAAAGACATCTACACTAGAATGTTTATAGCAGCACAATTCACAATTGTAAAGATGTGGAAACAACCCAAGTGTCCTTCAGTACATGAGTGGATTAATGAAATGTGGTATATGTGTACCACGGAGTTCTACTCAGCCACAAATCAATGGTGATCTAGCACCAGTTGTATTATCCTGGATAGAGCTGGAGCCCATTCTACTAAGTGAAGTATCCCCAAAATGGAAAAACAAGCACCAAATGTACTCACCGTCAAATTGGTATTAACTGATCAACGCTTAAGTGCACATATAGTAGTAACATTCACTGGGTGTCCGGTAGGTGGGAGGGGGGAGGAGGGAATGGACATATTCACATCTAATGGATGCGGTGAGCACTGTCTCAGGGATGGACACGCTTGAAGTACTGACTTAGGTGGGGCAAAGGCAATATATGTAACCTAAACATTTGTACCCCCATAATATGCTAAAATAAAAAAAAATTAAAAAGTAGAATTAAATGAATCAATATAAGCAGGGGGATCTAAGATTGGTGTCAGAAGCTAAAATGTGAAGCAATAGAATAAAAATCCAGGTGATCAGGAAAATGGAAAAGTGGTCTAAATCTAAATATTATTTTTTGTGAGTGTTTTCTAAAAAATTGTTATTATTATTCCATTTAGTATGACACACAGAACATCTCCACTTAAGGCCAAGGAGAAAGTGACATTTTCAGATGAAGAAACAAAGACAACTAGTAAATTGCCTAATGTTAATGGCCAGTTATAGGAGAAAAATTTATATTCAAAGACCTTTGAAAATTCACTATTGTTCTCCAGTCACATGGCAAATATTTTTCCATATTGGGAAAGATATAGATGCAACAGAAATTGCACATATCCATTATTGCAATTAGCAAGTGAAACGTAATGAATAAGAATCATGTGTGCCAAGTAATGCTTCCAAAACTCACTTTACTCTTTAATAAAAGAGATTACATACTGTATGAGAATGAACATCTTCCAATTATCCATCCTATGCTAGCTGTGGAAGTCAAAATTAGGAGACACGGATATTGGAAAGGAATCTGCTGAGGATGTGTAACATTTCCTAAAGTCATATCTCTAAAAAGTGATTGCCAGCCTATTAATACAATGCCCATCTCTTTGCTCAGTTGCCCTATTCTTTGATTTTTAAAGTAATGAGGAGCATGCTAATGTTGTGTCTTAAAGGTCATTGTTACCATAACTTTGCTCCTCTATATCAACATATAATAAAAACATTTTTGATAACTTGTAATCTAGCAATAACTTGCTAGCAATCTAGCAATATCAGATTATTCTACTATAGTTTAAACTATTAATTAGCGTCCTATTTTAGTTTTCACTTTGATTTTACTTTTTCTCCATTAACACAAAATTGTTAATTATTTCTCCATATTCTTGGCTTGTATGTGTCACTTATCCCTCTTTTGACATCTAACAGATATTTGTATATAATTGCTTATGCTTAGTCATCTGGTTTTCTAAGCTTTCCAAATTTAGTCTCTCTTGTTTAATATTTCTTCATAAATCATTCCAGGCATTCATCATTTTTATTCATCTTCTCTTAACTTCCATGTAATCTAATTTTGCCCTTAATTTTCACTATGGAAATATGCAAAATTTGTTCTTGCTGAAATATCAAGAAAGCTCATATTTTATCACTTGAATAATCAGATGAAAAGAACATGACTGTGAAATGTAGGTTTATTTCTGCATTTGCAAAAGGAAACATAACCAAGATGCTGTAATTTGAAAAGTGCAACTTGATAAGAGAAAAGAACAGCCACTATAACATTGAAAATGTAGTGCAATAATCACAGGGCAAAACTTTGTGAATTTTAAAAATTAAAGATTTAAAAGCTGAAGCTCAGTTTTCAACTGTCATGAGAGGC
>NW_012142746.1:3729500-3751586 GCF_000956105.1 Propithecus coquereli
TAGGGAGAGACATTTTAAAGGAAACAAAATTACAGCTAAATGGGAGGAGTAAATTCTAGTGTTCTCTACCACTGTAGGATGACTATAGTCAATAATATATTATATCGTTTCAAATAGCTAGAAGGAGGATATTGAATGTTCCCAGCACAAAGAAATGATAAATATTTGAGATGATGAATATGCTAATTACCTGATATGATTAGCATACATTGTATGTATCAAAACATTATTATGTACCCCATGAATATGTACAATTATTATTTGTGAATTTTAAAAATTAAAGATTTAAAAGCTGAAGCTCAGTTTTCAACTGTCATGAGAGGCACTAATTGTTTCCTGCAATAATGCAATATTTTGTATAGGAAATAATACCAAAGTACAAACCCATTGCTGATTTCTCAAAGAAACATCTTCTGTCTATTCACAAATATGCTTTAAATTTAATACATATGACTTTGCTTACCTTTGTCTAAATCATATTTTCAATGTGTCTCATCAGAAGAAATATATTATTCTTCTCAGGGCCTCTCTTTCTTCCAGCTTGTTCCTTGCATTCCCTACACTGAGCAGAATACATTTCTTGTTTTTATTATAATAACAACTTTATTTTTGTATAATTCACATACCATACAATTAACTAACTTTGAGTGAATAATTCAATGGTTTTTTGTATATTCACACAATTGTGTAACCATCACCACCATTAATTTTAGAACATTGTCATCACCGCAAAAAGAAATACCATACCTATTAGTTACTCCTTACTTCACCTTCCCCACACCAACACCCTCAGCCATTAACAACCAAAAATTTATCATGTGTCTATTGATTTCCCTATTCTGAACACATCATATACATGGAATCATAGAATATGTGGTCTTTTGTGACTGATTTGTTTCACTTAGCATAATGTATATAAGGTTTATCCATGTTGTGGCATGTATTAGTACTTCATTTCTTTTTTGCAAAATAATATTGTATTGTACAAATTTGACATATTTTATTTATCTATTCATCATCTGATAAACATTTGGGATGTTTCCATTTTTTGTTACTATGAATGATGCTGCTGCTATGAACATCTGCACATAATTTTTTGTGTGACATACATGTTCATTTTTCTTAGGTATATACCTATGAGTAGAATTGCTGGGACATATGGTAACTTCATATTTAACATTTAGAAGAACTGTGAGATCGTTCTTCACAGCAGCTGTACCATTTTACATGGCTAACAGCTGTGTATGAGGGTTCTAATTTCCCCGCACCCTCACCAACACTTGTTATTATCTTTCCTTTTTATGATAGCTATACTAGTGTGTGAAGTAGTATCTCATTGTGGTTTTAATTTGCATTTACCTGATGGTTAATGATATCAGGCATTTTTCATGTGTTTATTTCCCACTATATATCTTCTTTGGAGAAATATTTATTCAGATCTTTTGCCCATTTTTAAATTGGGTCGTTTACTTATTTATTTATTCATTTATTTATATTATTTGAGAATATTATGGGAGTACAAACATTTTGGTTGTATATAATGCTTTATCCCCATCCAAGCCAGGGCTACAAGTGTGCCCTTCCCCCATACAGTGCACTCTGTATACATTTGTTGTGAGTTTACCCACCCTCACCAGCCCCCTCCCACCTGACTGGCATCCAGTGAATATTACTACCATGTGAGCACCTTAGTGTTGATCGGTTAATACCAATTTGATGGCAAGTACATGTGGTGCTTATTTTTCCATTGTTGTGATACTTTACTTCGAAGCATGGGCTCAAGCTGTTCCCAGGATAATATAAGAGGTGCTATATCACCATTGTTTCTTATAGATGAATAGTACTCCGTGGTATACATATACCACCTTTTATTAATCCACTCATGTATTGATGGACACTTGGGTTGTTTCCACATCTTTGCAATTGTGAATTGTGCTGCCATGAATATTTGAGTGCAGATGTCTTTATTATATATGGGATGTCTTTTTTCCTTTGGGCAGATGCCTAGTAGTAGGATTGCTGGATCAAATGGTATTTGTATTTTTAGCTCTTTGAGATAACTCCAAATTACTTTCCACAGGTGTTGTACTAATTTGCAGTCCCACCAGCAGTATAAGAGTGTTCCAATCTCTCCACATCCATGCCAGAATTTGTTGTTTTGGGACTTTTTGATAAAGGCCATTCTCACTGGAGTTAGGTGATATCTCATTGTGATTTTGATTTGCATTTTCTTAATGATTAGAGATGTTGAACACTTTTTTATATGTTTGCTGGCCATTATTCTGTCTTCTTTTGAAAAGTTTCTGTTCATGTACTTTGCCTATTTATTGATGGGGTTGTTCTTTTTTTTTCTTGTTAATTTTCTTAAGTTCTATACAAATTCTTTTTACCAGCCCTTTACTGGATGTGTAGCATGCAAATATTTTCTCCCATTCTGTAGGTTGTCTATTCACTCAAATGCTAGTTTCCTTGGCTGTGCAGAGGCTTTTTAATTTGATCAGGTCCCGTTTATTTGTTTTTGTTGCTGCTGTGATTGCTTTGGGAGTCTTCTTCATAAATTCTTTGCCTAGGCCAATATCTATAAGACTTTTCTCAACATTTTCTTCTAGAATCTTTACAGATCTCGAAAACATAATTCTACCCTTCGTATGGAACCAGAGAAGACCCCGTATAGCAAAGGCAATCTTAAGCAAAAAGAGCAAATTGGGAGGCATCAGTCTACCAGACTTCAAGCTTTACTATAAGGCTATAGTAACCAAAACAACATGTTACTGGCACAGAAACAGAGATATAGACCTTTGTAACAGGACTGAGAACCCAGATATAAAACCATCTTCATATTGTCATCTAATCTTTGACAAAACAGAGAAAAATATATATTGGGTAAAAGAATCTCTGTTCAATAAACAATGCTGGGGAAACTGGATAAACACATGCAGAAGACTGAACCTGAATCCCACCTCTCACCTCTCACATAAATTGGGTTATTTAACCTATTTATTATTGATTTGTAGGAGTTCTTCATTTATTGTAGGTACAAGCCCCTTATCAGCTATATGATTTGCAACTATTTTCTTCCATTCTGTGAGTTGTCTTTTTGCTTTCTTGTGGTTTCCTTTGAAGTATAAAAGTTTTTTTTTTTTTAATTTTGATGAAAGCAATTTCTCTATTTTTTTCTTTTATTGCTTGACCTTTGCTCTTAGTGTTATATTTAAGAAACCATTGTCTATTTCAAGGTCACAAAGATTTATCCCTTTAGCTCTTATACTTCCATTTTGAGTTAATTTCTATATATGGTGTTAGGTCCAACTTTATTCTTTTGCATGTGGATATTCAGTTGTCCCAGCTTCATTTGTTAAAAAGAGTATCCTTTCTCTATTAAATTGTTGGGATCTCTGTTGAAAATCAATTAACAATAAATGTGAAGATTTATTTGTGGACTCTCAATTCTATTCCATTTTTCTATAAGTTTAGCTTTTTGCCAGTGTTGTATTCTTTTGGTTACTGTAGCTTTGTTTTATATTTTGAAATATGAAAGTGTGAGTCCTCTAAATTTGATCTTTTTAAAAATTGTTTTGGCTATTCTATGTCCATTATATATCAGTATGAGTTTCAGACTAAATGTGTCAATTTCTGCAGAGGAACTAGCTGGGATATTGATAAGGATTGCATTTACTACGTAGGTAAATTTTGGGAGTATTGCCATATAAACATTATGAAGTGTTTTGATCCATGATCATGACATATCTTTCCGTTTACTTAGGTTTTTAATTTCTTTCACCAATGTAAGGTTGTTTTTAGAGAATAAGTTTTAGACTTCTTTTGTTAAATTTATTCCTAAATATTTTATTCTTTTGGATGCTATTGTAAATAAAATCATTTTCTAAATTTCATTTTGGAATGACTCATTGCTAGTATATAAAAATATATATGAGAAATTGATATTTCCAGTATACAGAAATGCAATTGGTATTTCTATATTGCTCTTGCATCCTGAAACTTTAATAGATTCATTTGTTAGTTCTATTTTTTTTTTTTTAGTGGATAGAGATAATTTTACTTCTTCTTTTTCAACCTTGATAACTTTGATTTCATTTTCCTTCCTAAATAACCTGACTAGCACTTCTAGTACAATGTTAAATAGAGATGGTAGGAATGACCATCTTTATCTTGTTCTTGATTTTATGGGGAAAGCATTCAGTTTTTCACTATGAAGTATGAGGACAGTTGTGTGAGTTTTGTGGATATTTATAAGGTTGAAAAATTTCCTCCTATTCCTAGTTTTTTGAGTGTTTTTTTTTAATTTATTTCAGGATATTATGGGGGTACAAACATTTTGGTTACATGTTATGACTTTGCCTTACCCAAGCCAGGATCAGAGGTATGCCCTTCCCCCATACAATGCTTATCGCATCCATTAGTTGTGAGTTTAGCCACCCTCATCCTCCCAACCCCCAGTGAATATTACTACCATGTGAGGACCTTAATATTGATCAGTTAGTACCAATTTGATGGAGAGTACATGTGGTGCTTATTCTTCCATTCTTGTGATACCTCACTTCGGAGGATGGGCCCAAGCTCTATCCAGGAAAATATAAGAGGTGCTAGATCACCGTCGTTTTTTATAATTGAGAAGTATTTCATTGTATACATACACCATATTTTATTAATCCACTCATGGATTGAGGGGCACTTGAGTTTTTTGTTGAGTGTTTTTATCATGAGGAGATGTTGAATATTTTCAAATGCTTTCCTTGCATTTATTGAGATGATTTTGTGTTTTTTTCTCTATTCTTTTGATAAGTTCTATTACATTAATTATTTTTGGATGTTAAATCAACCTTGCAGTCCTGAGATAAATCTCACATAGTCATGATGTATATATTCCATCTTATATGATGCAATCAAATGTGGTTTGCTAATATTTTGTTGAGGATTTTTTTTATAATACCTTGGAGCATAAATTGCTCCACAGTCTGATTCAATTAAATTCAGGAATCTTTGTAGGGATGATTTTTGTGGCCAGTCTTTGAGGTTTATTCTCAATCCAGGAGAGCTCTCTGTAGGTGTCTCTTTCCTGGGTTCTCTCTGGTAAACTACCTGGCATATAGTTTAGCTTGATGCTCTCATAGAGTTACCAGCTTCCTCTTACTTGCTCGCTGCCAAAATCTCCATTGTTGTCAATAGCACCCTTGAGTTTCAACTTTCTCAATCTCTGTTTCAAATAAAGTCAGTTCTTTGGGAGAGAGCTTTGGAGCTCTCTTTTCTTACTGACTGCCTCTCCCCAATGAGAAAAATCTTTGAGTCCCTGCTCTGGAGCTGAGGACTACCATGATAGCCCTGTTTTACAAGCAGGGCACTGAGCCCGTCAGTAGCCTCTGGTCTTCCCCACTTGCTTCTCCTAGGGCAGAACTTCCAGCCAATGAGTAGCTGGGGCAAGAGCCACTGGGACCCCAGTATTCTAAGCCTGATGTGCCTGAGGTAGAGCCCCTGCCCTAGAAGTAAGGGCTTTAAATGATTTTTTAAAAAAATGGCTTTCACCAGTCTTGATTATTTTCCTGGGG
The DNA here is from genome assembly GCF_000956105.1 of Propithecus coquereli. NCBI lineage: Eukaryota > Metazoa > Chordata > Mammalia > Primates > Indriidae > Propithecus > Propithecus coquereli. Next base: position 3,735,065 of record NW_012142746.1, read on the forward strand.
AATGGGTCCACATTTCACATTAACATTCCATAAATGCCAGTGTGAAAATAATCTTCAAATCGATTCTGATGATGTCACTTCCTTTCTTGAAGAAAATTATTTCTCATTACTGTATATACTATTAATTTTATTTCCTAAGCATGGCAATATGCTATCTGCCTGCCGAGTATTGTTTTTCATTTTCTTCCGTGATTATCCTGGCATGGAGAATGATTCACCATGCCCTGAAAATCTTTAATTATAATATTTATGCCTTAAAAATGAATCTTTCTACATTGCTCTTTCCTCCATCTCTGTGAAAAAGTTGTCAGTCATTGAAGGATGCTTCAAATTTCACCTTCTTCTGGGTGAATCCTTTTGCAATCTTAGGAGGCAAAAGAAGTATTTCCATCATCTGCTTACCTATAGCAACTTGAAATCCTTCCATAGCCCTTATCCCATTAAAGTTTGTGTTAGAATCATTTTATGTATACTTTTCTCATATATTATTTCATGAGTTTGTCAAAGGCAAGATTTATTACTTTTGTTGGTACATTTTCACAATACTTTGCACAGATCCTGACACATAGTAGAATCTCAAATTTTTGTTAAATTCAAGTGACTAAGTGCTCTGTCTCAAAGTACTATCAGCTTTTGTGTCTCACATAGAATTCTAAAACATAAATCATTGAAAATTGATCATGAGGTATTAAAATTTACTCTCCATTAATTTTTCAACTGGGACATTAAAACAGTATATTTCATATTCTAATTACAGGATGAAGCATGTGCTCATAATGAGAATATTTGATAATGGTAGATTTTACTCAATCTCACATAACATTAGACATATATGTTTATATTCTATGAAATATTACAGTTTTTGAAAAGCACATTACTTTAAAAATTATAATCAAATCATATATATGTAAAATGGATTAAAACAGGAATTAAATGATCTGGTTAGAAGTACTCTATCAGGATCTAGTAGTAACCAGAAAGAAAATGTCTTTAATAAAAACTGTTATTTTGTCATTTTGTTTTCATTGCAAAAGAATATACTTCCCACTTTTCTGTGAAAAAATGTTAAAATTTTTATTATTCTTTCTTTTACCTCCCACACTTGAGAAATTTATTTTTTCTATATCAGCGAGTGGCATACTTTATAATAGTATCTCAAGTGCAATTCTGATAGCATTTATGGTGTCATAACAATAGTGCATCTATTCTTGACTCTTTTATAAATTATACTCTTTGAGTAATAGATTGCCTTTGTATGCTAGATACTTAAATAGTCTCCTACATAAATTACACATAATTGTGCACCAATAGTTACTTTATTCATACATGTTTTGGTTCCTCTGGTGTTATATGATGGCAATTTCACTACAGAAATATTTATTTGCAAAAATAGGTCTATAGGATTAGCATTTAAGAAAATGCTCCAGTCTGTAATTTTCTGGAATCTGGCAATATGCTAGGACATTTTTAAAAAAAGTTTTTTAAAAAAGTCACCTAATATAGTGATGTTAGTCAGTTATCTCTTTTGTTTTCAATATTCTTTAATATAGGTTTCTAAATGTGGTACATATAATTTTTACATCTTTTAATTTTGAGGTACTCTGTAGAATATTGCAAAGCGTATAATAGTTCACTTCTCGGAGGAAAATATACTATTTTATGAGGAGTCTATACTTATAACAAGGGCTTTAGTTTGCAAAGCACATTCACATACATTATTTATGTCAACAAATATTTAATGTGTACTTACTGTGTGCCATGTACAAGGTTATGTACTAGAGATAAACAAGAAGGAGAAGGAGGAGGAAAGAAGAAAGACTGGCCCAAGGAGGAGGAGAGGAGAAAGCACAATACAAGATTCAATGAGTTAATAAAGAACATGTATCTATTTCAAATTTTTAACTTTTACTTATTACAAACCACCTCAAAATTACAAAAAACAACAAATAATCACTAGTCTATCCAAAACTCAGATTTAATATGTGATTTTTCCGTATTTGACTAATAACTTTTTATTTTAGAAATAAAATATTAGCCATAACACTTGACAGCCCTCAAAGTCTATGACATTTCCCTTACCTTCCCTAAGATTCGACTATATTCTACCATCCATATATTTCACATTGAGGCATTTCTTTGCAGGTAGAAACAATATTTATTCTAGTTGTGTGTGTTTTGACTTTACGTGAATAGTATATTTCCCTTTGTAACTTGCATTTTTCATCCAATGTTTTATTTTTCCCCTCAACAGATTTGGAGGTTACCTATTCTAAATGCTAGATTTTTAGTACGGAAAGTGCTAAGATTCATCCTTGAATTATTATAGTCTTATGATTAATATCTCTGCCACATCCAGAAAAAGATTTATGAATTCAAAGCATTCATTCTGATCATATTTATCTCATCTTCTATGTAATTATTATCTAGAATTTAAATACACTTCATTTTTAAATCTGCACCCAATTTAGTCACTCAATTATGTGCTGTTTAACAGTTAATCCTTCTTGAATTTACTGACATGTATATCCATTTCTTTGTCCACTTTTGTTTCCTTAATCTCACTCCTTCTTGTGAACTTAATTCCCTTCCGTAGAAACCTATTCATTAGAAGTTCTACCAGTGAGTCTGTAGGTAAAAATCTCTGCCTTTGTCTGAAATGTCTTGTCTTTTATTTGTTAATATGGCTGTTTGAGTATTGTATTTTTAGTTTAAGAGCGATTTCTCCATTAGCATTCTGAGGGTAGTATTTTTCAAAATTATTAGCTGGCATCTATTGTTAATGATGAGACGATTACTACCAGTCTGATTTCTCTTCTTATTTGCTATTGCATATTTTTTGCAGATTGCCTTTTAGACTTTTCTCTTTGCCATTGATGTGCTGTGGTTCACCGGCTATTTTTTATTAGCCTTGGTTCCCCAAAAGGCAAAGCCTCACACCAAGAGCTTATGTGCTATTGTTTGCTTAGTATAATCCAAGCGAACAGGATTGCAGGGCAAGAGAAGGAAAGCAGCGGAAAAGGGTGATCTGTAGTGTGAGAATGCATGATCAAGCTGGGACTTGACTCCTAGAAGTCCCATAAACTGTATCTCAAAACTGTGGGGAAGCAGTGTGGAGAAAGGAGCAAAAATCCACCCACTGGCTTGGTGTGTGGGGACACTGAGAAGGTTGCTTTGGCAGCAACAACACCTGCTGGAGTGGGGAGAGACTTAGAGAGAAGGTAGATTGGGATGGGGGCCGGGATCATGAACAGTAAGTGAGACATTGTCGGGTGGTAAATATAAGAAGTCTGCCAGAGCCCAATAAGCACTAGAACAAGGAAAGGGTCTCTGTGTTGGTTATCTTTGATATTTCCTCTCCCTCTATCTACCTTGTAATTGCTCCTGTTCCAAGGGATTCTGTCCATCTCCTTCATCTATTACCACTGAACATAGTTTTATAGGCAATACCTTGTACTTCTTTGACTTCAATTAGCATCTTAGTTCTAACTTTAGAAGCTTACTTGATATTTCATTATAGCTAAGTAGACACTGTCACTAAAATTTGACTGTAACATCTCAAATCTTAGAGATCCCACCTGAATTATCATCTATCCCTTTACCATGACAAAGCAGTTACACTGCATTTCTTATAATAATGAAGCCTTCCATAATCCACTTAAATCACCTAAACCATAAATTTGGGGTTGTCTTTAAATCATCAAGCAGTCACTAAATTTATTTGATTCTGCTTCTTTAACATTTCTTTAGGGAATTTCAAATTTTATTAGTGTGGATTGCTCCTCCTGTACCACCTTATAGCCTGTATCTTAATCTCTATTGCAGCATTCCTCACATACAGTGTCATTATATATTTATCTACCTTCTTTAAAATTCAGCACAATCTTTAATGATAAGCGCTGCACTTTTTAACTTTGATCATAGCACTCAGCACTGTGCCTGGTACATTCTGGGTAAGGATGTATGTGTTAAATGCATGGAATAGTGGTTTGGAAAAGATTTTACAGTTATTATAACTTAACAGGCAAGAAATATTATACAAATATGTTAACTAAGTGAGAGAGGTCTTGGCTGAAGTAGATCAAATTCAGAACTCTAGGTAATCATATTAAATTAAGTTTTCTTTGGAGAGTAAAGGATGAAAAGTAAATATGTATACTTACATCAGCCAAAAATTCTGAAATACAACCAAGAACTTCCTATGGTAAAATTTTTTTGTGTGTTCATTTGACATGTTTTAATTGAGCACATACTATATGCCAGAAACTGTTCTAGTCTTTAGAATTGTAGTAGTGATTTAAAAAGAGAGGAAGATTGTGTTGGAACTTTTATTTTGGGGTAGGAGTGGGGAAGGAATAAGCACAAGATAAATAAAAATATATTTTAGGTAGCCACAAGTGCTACTAAAGAAAGAAAATACACTGCCATAATAGAAGACAACAAAGGCAGGGGTGGTGGCTATCTGCCTTGTTACTAGTGATATTAGAATGGTTAACTTGGAACTCGCAGTTGGCTGATAATTTCTCTCTGTCCTCTCTGTCCTGTTGAATGGTGGATGAGGGAAAAATAAATGTCCTGAAAATGCTTTCCAATTGTCCACATTTTTGCAGTGATGTTAAAGACATTGGTTTAATGAGTAAGAAAGGAGTCTCAATTGTCACACAAAGGAGGGTCTGTTATTATTTTATGATGAAAATGTCTGAGTTAGTATGGGAAAGAACTTTTAAATCTTAAATGAAGTCACAGAAAAGAAATACGAGTCAGATTCCCATTCAAAGACTCAAAGCAGAAAGCTTCTCATAGAAGGGACTCACACAGCCACCTCTCATATATTGGAAAGATGTAAAATTTTTGGTTAATTATTGTAAAGAAGATACTGAAGATAAAGATACCACAATCTGAAAGAAAATTAATGACAGGTAATGTTACTCAACAAAAACATCACGTCTTTGGGAAATCGCCAGTACATAATAGTGTTTTGATGTTCATGTTGTTAGACGCTCAAGTTTTTCCACATTTGTGGAAGAATCTTTATATTTAATTCTTTGTATGAGATTAAGAGCACGACTTTTTTTCATGGTTAACCAAAAAAAATATACTGTATATTGCTATCGAATACCCTATTCATTGGCTATAATTTCTCTCAGAAAGAATTTATTATTTAGATAAAATTTAATTTTTTGGAATTAGATAAGAATAAATAAATATAAATTTAAATATAATAAATAAAATATTATAGAAAGAAATATAAAGAAAATTCTTAAGAAGGAAATATTCAAGCTCGCAATCACAAGTAGTATTGATGCTATAGATTTAAACAGATAGATCATAATATAAAAAATAGAGATCAGGTGGTGCTCAGAATATTTGGGTACAGATATTCCCAAATCCTTATATTTGGAAGGGCAGATGTGATTTGGGAAATCATTATAATATCAGCAATTATTTTGAGACAAAAGATAAGTGGCTACATAGTTTGAAAGTCAAGGTATCAAATTGGGTTTATTATATAAGCAACATACACTGATAGGATGGGATAGGTTAATGTGAAGTAAAGTTAAGGAGACAAGATATTGGTGGATGTTCAGATAGGAAGAACATTGTCTTCTTGGGGCTTCAATAGCAGAAATTAGGTAGAGATTCCATTTTAGGGGAAAATGGTGCTCAAAGGTCAAGAATTGCATTTGCTGCAGTATCAAGAATATAATATGTTGATAGTAGACCTAGAATCAAGACATTGAGCCGTTTACTTGTCTGGGACTCCTTATAATTTTTGGCTGGACACAGGATGGATCCCAGATGAGGAACTGTATTAGTTTTCTGTTATTGTGTAAGAAATTACCACACACTTAGGGACTTAAAACAGCATTCCTTTATTAGCCAACAGTTCTGTAGGTCAGAACACTGGCCTGGTATGATTGGGATCTCTGTTCAAGGTCTTATAGGCCTGAAATTGGCTGTATTCTTATCTGGAGGATTGACTAAGGAAGAATCTCCTTCCACCCTCATTTACGTGGTTGGAAGAATTCAGTTCCTTGTGGCTATAGAACTGAAGTCCTTGTTTCCTTGATGGGTGTTGCCTGAGGTTTACTCTCAGCTCCTAGAGGCTACACTCAGGTCCTTACTATGTGGCCCCCACGACCTTCAAAGGTAGCAATCAACACTTTCATGTTGAATCTCTCTCACCCTTCAAATATTTTTTTAAAAGGAATAGACTTGCATCTCTGATTCATATGCAATTGTTAAGAAATAATGCAGAAAAATTATGTCTATCCTTTATTCAATTTTCCTAAATGGTAAAATCTTGCAAAACCATAGTATAGTATTTTAAGCAGGATATTGGCATTGATACAGTTTTTGAGAAATTGGTCCATATATTCTAAATTATTAAATTTATGTGTGTAATTTTTTTGTAGTATCCCTTTATAATCCTTTAACTGGCTGAAGGATCTTTAGTGATATTCCCGTTTTCAATCTTGATATTGGTGCTGTGTGGTTTCTTTCCTATTTCGTTAGTTTTGTTAGAGGTTTATCAACTTTGTCAAATTTTTCAAAGAACCAGCTTTTTGTTTCAGTTATCTATTGTTTTTTATTTTAGATATCATTGATTTTGTGTATTCTTTCTTTCCTTATGCTTGATTTTAGTTTATTTTGCTGATCTTTTTCTAACTTTGTGAGGTGAGAACTTAGATTATTGATTTGGAAACTTTCCTTTTTCTAATATAAAAAATTTAATCTTAAAGTTTTTCTCTAAGTATTTCTTTGGCTGCATTACATATAATGTGATACTTTAGAGTTTGATTTCCATCAGTTCTATGTAATTTTTAATTTACTTTGGGATTTTTTTCTTTGTCCTAGAGATTACTTAGATGTGAGCTATTTAATCTCCATATTTAGACATTTTCTTGTTATCTTTCTGACATCGATTTCTAGTTTGATTTTATTATGGTCTGGCAATATACTCTGTATGGTTTCAATTATTTTACATTTGTTGAGGTTTGTTTTATATATTCTAGATATATCCTATCTTGGTGAAGTTCCATGGAGGCTTGAAAAAAAATATGTATTCTGCTGCTGTTGGTTTAAGAGTTCTACATGTCAATTAGATTATATTGTTTGTATAGTCCTTGCTGACTTTCTGTCTAGTAGTTCCATCAATTTAAAAAAGTGGTGTTTAATTTCCTGAATATAACTTTGGATTTGTGTATTTCTTCTTTCAGCTCTATCAGTTTTTACTGCAAATATTTCTATCCTTTTACTTGTTTCAAGTGAATTTGTAATTGTTTGAATTATTTTTTCATTATAATGGCATTAAAACCATAGTCAGATAATACTAATATCTGATTCGTTTTGTGCTTGGCATCATTTGATTGTCATTTCTCATTCAAATTGTGATGTATCTGGTTCTTGGATTACAGATGATATTTGGTTATGTATTGTACATTTTGGCTATGTTAGGAGATTCAGGGTCTTATTTAAAGTGTGCTTGTTTTAATTTTTAAAGAATTTGAGCATGCATTCACTCTGTTTAGGTTTGGCACACAGATCTTGCCTTACTTTTGTGGACTGGGGTTCCACCACAATCTTATTTTCAAAGCTTTTGTGGTGCAATTTTGGTCTGTTTGGTTTATCTTGGGCAGGTGGAGTTCCCACTGATCTCTGCTGGTGCTGCTTAAGGGGGCAGAGTTTCCCCAGGACAGGGTGCTTGGGTGTTTCTAGGTGGGAGAAGGGAGTCCTTGGCCCACTTAGATGAAGATTGCTTCCTGGGCCAGTTACTTGTGGCAGGATTTCCTCTGTCTGTAAAGGGGTGGAGGGCACTTACGGGGTTGAGAGGTTTTTTTTTTTTTTTTTTTTTTTTTGGTGAGATCCCTGGTGCTGCCAAGTTGCTAATGTCTCTGGGTAGGGTAGAGGAGTCTCAGACTCAGCTGAAAAGGACTATACTTCCCACGTTGGAAGCTTTTTGTGGTGGGATCCTTTTAGCTGGTACCATAGGCCAGCCAGTATGGCTAGGTTGGGGAGGGGAGTCTCAGGCCCATTGGGCCATTTATTGTCAGCAGGTCTTCCAACTGTTTCTTCTCACAGCTTCTTCTGGGCTCACCTGGTGTTTTCAATGGGACTCCTATGTGAACTGGTGGAAGGGAACAGCTTACCTGAGCTACTTTCTGTTAAAAAGTTGAGAGTTAAGACATACTGGGTCTGAGTTACCTTTTATGTTGGGGGGATCATATGATGCCCTGCCATTATGTTGTGCATCCATTCTGAGAGTCCCTAATGAATGCACCTTTCTCTTTATAATTTTAGAGTTCTTCTTTGGGTATGTCATGTTATTTCCAGAGTATACCATTGTACTTATAGAAGAGGAGCAGGGAGAGAAGAGTGTAAGCCATCTTACCTGGACTGGAAGTCTTCTCTGTGTCTTTTAAAGGCTCACGTGAATAAGTTGGATCCACTCTGGATAATGTCTCTTTGTTAATGATGATTGTTTCATATATTAATATCATAATCTAATTACAAGGTCACTGTTTTCTTGTTGGCTTGCGTGGAAATGACATTCCATCATACCCATAGCTCTATCTCATACTCAAGAAGAGGGGATATTATAAGGGACGCTGGGAGTCATCTTAAAATCCAACTACCACGGAAGACATAAATTAATGCACTGGGGAGATAATGAAACATTTTACATTCTTTGGAAGGTAGGAACATGTTAGAATAGCAAGAACGCCAAGTATTAATACTTATAATCACTCTACTCACATTAAATGAAGTAGATCTGGTATCAGAAATACTTAACAAAATTCAAAATATTAAAAAACTTTCAGAATTTCTTGTGAATTTCAGAGGTTTTATCTATTTAAATCTTCAATTCTGGCCTTGCATATACCCTTTGTGTGCAAAATAAACTATCTCAAAGATATATTAAGACTTCTTATTCCACTCCCGTCTTATTTATATTTTATAGTTCTGTGAAATTACTGTGGCTTCCAACAATTTACATAGAAAATAAAGGCCAGTGATGATTCTGACTTTAATTTCTTAGAGCAAGTTTACACTTAACATTGTCCATATTCATATAGATTGCACATTGCACAAAATTATGACTATTGACTTAGGTTATAATGCAATGTTCTCTCACCTAAACCAGGATTAATAATTTTAAGCAAAATTTCCTGGATGAGCCAATATACCAAAAAAAAAAAAAAAAATGTCAAGTTTTTAGGCCAAATTAGAATCAGAAGAAAAAGCATTCACTATGTTTGGAAAGAAAACATGACCTAAAATGTGATTTTTTTTTTCAAGAATACAATATATTTTTATTAATTACAGTCACCATGTTGTACAAAAAATCTCTTGAGCTTATTTCTCCTAACTGAAATTCTGTAACCTTTGACCCAACATCTCCCCAACGTCCTGCCCCCCTGCTATTCCAGCCCTTGGTAACCCCTATACTACTCTTTACTTTTATGAGATCAACTTTTTAGATTTCACATATGAGTGAGATGATGCTGTATTTGTCTTTCTGTGCCTGGCTTATTTCACTTAACATAATGTCCCCCAGGTTCATCTATGTTGTTTCTTTTCTTTTGTTTTCTTTCTTTCTTTCTTTTTTTTTTTTTTTTGAGACAGGGTCTTTCTCTGTCACCCAGGCTGGAGTACAATGGCACAATCATAGCTCACTGAAGCCTCAAGTGATCCTCCCACCTCAGCCTCCCAAACAGCTAAGACTGCAGGTCTGTGCCACCATGCCTGGCTAATTTTTAAATTTTTTAGAGATGGGGTCTTGCTATGTTGCCCTGTTTCAAATTACAGGATTTTTCTCCTTTTTTTTTTCTTTTTTTTTAATTTCAGGGTATTATGAGGGTACAGACATTTTGGTTACATTTTATGCCTTTGCTTTGAGAGAGGGTTGTCAAAGAGCTGAGTCTTAGAGCAGAATGGAAGGCAGGGGGTAGGGGCAAGAAAGCATGAACTGACTATTCAAAGGGAGCTGGGGATGCTGGTTGTGCTAGATAGCCTCTTGAAATCCATTCTCCATCCTTCTCTACCCTGCCCTGTGATCTCAGGAGGTTGACCTTTATGGGCTCCATCACCCAGTCTCTCTTGGCTTCAGGCTGTATTCAGGTTAGGTTTGGTTAATGGGGACTATCAATAGGAGACTAAAAGGGATGAGGAAAGGAAGGTCAGGCCATTTATTTCCCCGTCCCCCACTCCCAAACTTTAGGCTGGCAGTGGCTGCCATTCGCCTATCTAAGGTCACAGCTCTCGTTGGGTGATCCTCTACTATAACTACAAGACATTCTGGGTTGCAGGAACCACTATCTCTCTGTGCCCCTTCAAGCCTGGTGGTGATAACACTGGCTTCTAACAGTTGCTAGTCTCAGGGTACTTCATCATATCTTGATGTCCCTTCATTCTTTACACACTTTAGTAAGTGGTCCCTTAATTAAATACTATTTGATCACCCTTTTCAAGTATAGCATTTGTTTTTGGCCAGGACTCTGACGGATAACATTGGTGATGAGGAATGGGAGAAATTTAAGGTAGTATGAGGGAGTAGGATAAACTGCTGGAAAGAGAGATAGGAAGAGAAGGTTTTTAAGGCATTTTACGGTAGGCTACAAATGTAACACCACTTCTTTATGTGAATGACTCTAATACATTCTTAAATGGCTTCTTAATTATTTTAGTTTGGTTGTTGTTTCTTTGCATGCACATTCAAGACAGGACAGGGCCATGGGGTGCCTGGGATTTGCATGACTAGATAAGACTATTAGGATCTATCTGGAATTGATTATATCATAGTAAGACACCTTCTCTTATGGAATCAGGAACATCCCAACTCAGTGTACCTGCTAAGTTTCTATCAAAATTCAGTGACCCACCATGGTGTGGAATTAGTATTTATTGTCAGGACACTTTTTTGGCTTTTTTATATTTTCTTTTATTCTGAAACAGAAACTTGGGAAAGTACAGTCATTTCTTCAGGAACCAATGATTTAGTTCACGTTGTTACTTAACATGTAAGTCTCAAGTGACTATTGTTTGTCTATCATTATAACAGTTTATATAGCTAACAGTTCAGATCTCAACTAGAATTTTCTGTCACCAGAACCTGCTACATCATGTCTACAAATAGGACAAGTAGAGTTCTCAGACAGCCAGCAATCAATGCAGTGGACATGATATTCGTGGGAACAAGGTAATATGCGAAGCTTGTCACCTTCTGTGTATTCTGTAATGCAAACACTACAGATTTTTAATGTATCATTTTCATCAGAGGTTCTTACTGCTAAGTTGTCAATCTGTTGTTTGGTGAGTCCTGTAGGTTCGTAATCATCATCTTCACTTAAGTCAGAAAAATCCGTATCGAGGAAGGGCCAGGAGTCACTGTCATCGGATGTTACTGGAGAACTCTCTTGACTTTCATCACTGGTCTCTGATGCTGAGCCTGAAAATGAGCTAATGTCTGCATTTTCATTACTGGATCTGGAACTAGATAGAAGACTAGGATTGGAAATAGAAAGGAAGCTGGAGCTTGAACTGAAAACTGATGTAGAACAGCAATCACAGCAAGCATGTGAATTGATACTGAAACTATTGTGGCCATCATAATCATCTGTTTTATTCTGTGACTCTGCCCTTTCAGTGTTTTGACTTGGGGATGAGCTACTAGGCTCTTTTTCACTACCGCTATCACTATCGGTAGAGTTACTTGACTCCCGGGGTCCTGTCATTATCTGCCTTAATGTGTTCTGAGTTGCAACAGATGTATCATTTAAACCAGTATTTAAAATTCTATGAACAGGAATTCTGCTGATACGGATATGAGCTGTCACACTTGCTTGTTCAGAATGTGAAGACATATTTCTAGGTCCTCCTTGTTCACTTTCTAAAGTGACAGCGTTGTTTGCTGTCTCAGATGTTAACTGAGTTCTACTAGCTATGCTATCACTTAGTGAATATTCTTCAGGATGAATTCTTCTTACTCTGAGTATGTATGACCTCCTCACTGCCCCAGATTCACCATTTGTGGTTGTGTCTACAGAATGTGCTCCTGGAAGTGCATTCCCTGTTCCAGAAGCTACAAAAAGATGCCTATTTTGCAACATAGGTCCAAGTATTTGTTGTCTTAATGTCTCATGGTGCTGAATTATAGAAAATATTTCAGCAGCAGTTAGTAGAGGCTGCTCAAAATTCTGAGATGCTATATTATGATGAAATGTTTGTGAAATTTCACTCTGTGAAATTGGAGGTGACCTATGTTCAATTCTTGCTCTGGTTCTCCGACGGTCAGGGCTCCTGCTTCTCACTCTTCTTCGACCTCTGGTAGGCGAGGCTTCCACTAAATCTTCAGTAGTACATCGTTCTGCTCTAGATGGCTCTGCAAATGTTGATACAGATCGTGGATTTTCCACTTGTCTCTGGCTATTCTCTGTATTTGCTAACCTGGGAAGTCCTGCAGATGATGTGGATTCATGATCTGTATTCAGGCTCCCATAACTGAGATTAAAATTTCTCTCTACACTAAATCTGGAATCTTCAGTAGTACATTGTTCTGCCCTGGATGGCCTTGCAAACATTGATTCAGATCGTGGATTTTCCACTTGTCTCTGGCTATTCTCCATATTTTCTACCCTGGGAAGTCCTGTAGGTGATGTGTATTGATGATCTGTATTCAGGCTCCCATAACTAAGATTAAAATTTCTCCCTACACTAAATCTGAAATCTTCAGTAGTACATCGTTCTGCTCTAGATGGCCTTGCAAATGTTGATACAGATTGTGGATTTCCCACTTGTCTCTGCCTATTCCTCATATTTGCTACCGTGGCAAGTCCTGCAGATGATGCGGATTCATGATCTGTATTCAGGCTCCCATAACTAAGATCAAAATTTCTCCCTGCACTGAATCTGAAATCTTCAGTAGTACATCGTTCTGCTCTGGATGGCCTTGCAAATGTTGATACAGATCGTGGATTTTCCACTTGTCTCTGGCTATTCTCCATATTTTCTACCCTGGGAAGTCCTGCAGGTGATGCATATTGATGATCTGTATTCAGGCTCCCATAACTAACATTAAAATTTCTCCCTACACTAAATCTGAAATCATCACTGTTTGGATTATTCTGGCTTGCTTCCGTCCACATTTGGTTTTCTCTTTGCTCACTTCCAGCCATATTGTCAGTTTGTCCAAAACTTGTACAACAGTGTATTACAGACCCACTCCTCACGGAGTCTCCTTTACCTGTTACCAAAAAAGGTGGGGGGAGGATTAGAAAGGATCTACCAAAATTAGAACCATCATAAATTAGTGCTCTAAAACTTTGTTTCAAAAAACACCAAAAAGATGAGGACTTAAAAAATTCAAATGTTTTAAGAAGATTTCACACTTATAGAGTTGATATTATACTTTTGTAAACTACACAGTCTAACATTTACAAGTAAAGGCAGGACAGTTTCAATTCAATCTGAAAACAGTGAGCTAATCCTAGATAAATTTAGAAAATTATTTTTTTAAAGAGAATCTGGAGGAAGTCTGTTTTCAATATTTCGTCACATACAGAACCTTACATACACTGTGGAGGGCATGTCAAAAGAAATATTTTCAGTCCAATGTCAAAATATCAATGCAATCAAATAAGGTATATACCAGTTAAGGTACAATGCTGCTAGTACGTTAGTTCAAATTACATAATTGTCTAATTCTCATCAGTCTACAACATTACTTCTTTTAGACTCTTGACTAAAGTGTTTTTGAAAATATATAACTTTGTTTTAAAATATAAGAATATTGTGACCATTGCCAAAATAAAAACAAGGTTTACAGGTTTAAAAGAATTTGAATACTTCTTACTGTTACCAAGATTTAAACTGACATAAAATTGAAGGTCAGTCCGAATGAATAGATTGGAACTAGCATTATACATATAAGGCCATGTTCAAAAACCAAACTATTATAGTAGACTTTGTTAGACAGTAAGATTCCCTGTTTCACACTGGGAGAGAAATACCAGACCTGAGGTTAGAGCAGGATTTCTCAGCTTTGGCACTATTGACATTTGGGGCTTCATAACTTTATTTTGGGGAGCTTTCCTGTGCATTGTATGATGTTTGGCAGCATCCCTGGCCTTTGCTCACTATATTCCAGTAACACCCTCCCTCCAAGTTGTGACATCCAAAAATATCTCGACATTGCCAAATGTCCCCTAGGGGAAAAAGTTGAGAACCACTTGAGAACCACTTCATTAAGTATGCAACATTTCTTTTTGTGAATAAGAAAGTCACATATTTTTTTTTTTAAGAGACGGGGTCTCGCTATGTTGCCCAGGCTGGGGTGCAGTGGCTATTCACAGGCATGATCCCACTACTGATCAGCACAGGAGTTTTGACCTGCTCCGTTTCCGACCTGGGCCGGTTCACCCCTCCTTAGGCAACCCGGTGGTCCCCCGCTCCCGGGAGGTCACCATATTGATGCCGAACTTAGTGCGGACACCCGGTCGGCATAGCGCACTACTGGGCTCAAGCGATCCTCCCACCTCAGCCTCGCAGTAGCTGGGACTACGGGTGCGAGCCACCGCACCCGGCCCAGCACGGGAGTTTTGACCTGCTCCGTTTCCGACCTGGGCAGGTTCACCCCTCCTTAGGCAACATGGTGGTTCCCCGCTCCCGGGAGGTCACCATTTTGATCCTGAACTTAGTGCGGACACCCGATCGTCATAGCGCACTACAGCCCAGAACTCCTGGGCTCAAGCGATCCTCCCGCCTCAGCCCCCCCCCCCCAAGTAGCTGGGACTACGGGTGCGCGCCACCGTGCCCAGCCCAGCACGGAAGTTTTGACCTGCTCCATTTCCGACCTGGGCTGGTTCACCCCTCCTTAGGTAATCTGGTGGTCCCCCGTTCCCCGGAGGTCACCATTTTGATCCGGAATTTAGTGTGGACACCCGATCGGCATAGCGCACTACAGCCCAGAACTTCGGGGCTCAAGAGATCCTCCCGCCTCAGCCCCGCCCCCCAGTAGCTGGGATTATGGTGCGTGCCACCGTGCGCAGCCCAGAATCGGCGATTTGACCTCCTCCATTTCCGACCTGGGCCGGTTCACCCCTCCTTAGGCAATCCGGTGGTCCCCCGCTCCCAGGAGGCCACCGTTTTGATGCCGAATTTAATGTGGACACCCCATCGGCATAGCACACTACAGCCCAGAACTCCTGGGCTCAAGCGATCCTCCCGCCTCAGCCTCCCGAATAGCTGGGACTACAGGCGCGCGACACCGCGTCCGGCGAAAGTCACATATTTTTATAGAAGAAATAATTCGGGAAATAGGAGGAACTTTCCACGTATGTGGAAAACCAAGGAAAAAACCCAATAGGCTATTTCTCGCTGTTTCTAAATTAAAACAACACAAATGTGGATCAGGGGAAAAAAAAACCTTGACATTTTTACCAAAGATCAAATAAATATCAGTTCCCCTTTTATGAGCTGTTATTTAGCACCAAATTAATTTGTGCCATTTCTTTATAATCTTTGGCTGACATTTACTATTATGAAGTTCCTTGTCCATCCCATCCTATTTCTCCCCAATGCAAAATGTACCTCTTTTTTCCTGCTTTTCCTTGTGAGTCCTCTTTAATTTGTTGCAGCCTTCTCGGCAACTCTTCTTCTGTACTTTCACCTATGATGCCTGGCAAATTGTTATCCCTCGTAAGTTTGTAGTCTTCCTCACTCAGGTCATTCACAAATCGATAGAAAGCTTCTTCCTGAACCAATCGCTCCATTTTACTTCTGCACTGGGCCGCAGATCCATCTTTCTCATTGTTGGAATCTGAGTTTTCTATCTTGATAAACAAGTGGAAAATTGTCCGGCTGTTAGGACACAGTGTCGAAATACCAGAACTGGACCATAGTTGCCGGCTTTCTGCAGCAGTTTGAAGAGCACGATGCGTACTCGGTCACTTCCGCTTTTGCATAGGGTCCTCCTCCTCTTTCTGCAGCCACTTGTGAGTCTCTAGGTGAGATGGGCAGCTAGTACAGCGCCTCCTAGGAGTGTTTGTCTGGGCGTCTATTGTCTTCGCCTCTGTTACCACGCAGACGCTGTATTCAAGTTAGGTTGCATTTCATTCAAAAGCCGCAAGTAGGCCAGGCGCGGTGGCTGACGCCTGTAATCCTAGCTCTCCATGTCAAAAGAAATATTTTCAGTCCAATGTCAAAATATCAATGCAATCAAATAAGGTATATACCAGTTAAGGTACAATGCTGCTAGTACGTTAGTTCAAATTACATAATTGTCTAATTCTCATCAGTCTACAACATTACTTCTTTTAGACTCTTGACTAAAGTGTTTTTGAAAATATATAACTTTGTTTTAAAATATAAGAATATTGTGACCATTGCCAAAATAAAAACAAGGTTTACAGGTTTAAAAGAATTTGAATACTTCTTACTGTTACCAAGATTTAAACTGACATAAAATTGAAGGTCAGTCCGAATGAATAGATTGGAACTAGCATTATACATATAAGGCCATGTTCAA
>NW_012142746.1:3754611-3762074 GCF_000956105.1 Propithecus coquereli
AAAAAAAAAAAAAAAAAGCTGCAAGTACTGTTGGGTTTTATGGAGTACCAAGCATTGCTCTTCACCTTCTTACACCCACATGAGCCTATTTTCAGGCTTCTAGGAGCATTTTTCTGGTTCTGATATGCTCCAGTTATTTGTAAGCTAAATTACAGAACCCAAATGCAGCCGGTTACATTACATAGGCTACCTTCTTTAAACTGCCAGCCCAAAGTCATCCTAGCTAAATGCAGCAACTCTCAATTTTAGGTGCCCAGGGGCTTCTCTCTGCCTTTTCTCCTCATGAATTCCTCGTATTATAGATGCTCACTAAGAAAGCCCACAGTCTTTGATAATTCACCAGGACCAGAGCTGAATCTCTTCAGTTGGGTCCTCTCACTTTTAACTCTTAATGGTTTCATCTTGCATTATACAGTCCTTCAAGCTCTGTTAACAAACTTTAGTAGGTTTGCTGCTAACCCAGAGAATTTCTTAAGGAATTTTCCACGAAGGCATCAATTTTCATTTTTTGTTTTCTTTTCTCATACATATTATAAATACTGAAAAAAAACCAACCAGAATATCATAGGCACGTTAAAACAGATCTATAATATTTAGTTTGCCGATAGTAAACAGTGCTGACTTTGCCGATTTTGTTCTATGTTATGTTACTGCAGCCAGTATGCCTCGGTAAAAGTGGTGCTCATTTGCAGTGTTACTTAAAGTAGACCTCTCAGAGTTTCTGGACTCATTAATATTACCAGCCCCACTTAACACTTGTTTTGAAGTCCTCCATTTAACTTGTCCGTATGAAGACAAGATTTAGCTACTGAATCTGAGACATGTTACATAATATGATTTATGTAATAAATTAATTCATCCAAAATAAATTTAGTCCATTACTGTTCTAGCTACTAGAGACATGTCACCTCTTGCAGCAGTCTGTACTCCCAATAACTCACATTCTATTTGAGGGAAACATTACATAAAATTATCAAAATATATAACATCCTATAAAAGATTTATATATGTAGTATTGTGTAAATATAGACAACTGAGTGACATTAGTTATTTAATGGGAGTTGGGAAATGTTTCAAAGAGAAATTACATTTAAATCTGAGTCTTCAAATATAATTATGGTTTTCTGCAAGTAGAAGATGGCAGTTGGACATGTGCTGGTGGAGAAAAACTATGTCACATGGGAACGGACTTGAAAGACCTTGGCTTATCTGGGAAACCATAGCCACAGCTGGGGTTGAGATGGAAACGTTGTGAAATTAATCCAAGAAGAAATAAGTCACACAGACTATAAATTGAGTTTTGATTTTTTCTTCCTGCAAGAAATAAAACACAAATTAAGATATCTTGTTATTTTTTGGAGAACAAGCAGTGGATTTTATTTTTGCCTGTGTAGCATCGCCTTAACATACTTAAAATAGCACCCTGAGTTTCCGGGAGGGGAAACTCATGCCCTAATGCCCGTCCAGTTGGTTTAGATGCGGCTGAATTCATTTGCCATGGCTGATGAAATGGACCCATGACCCAGCCATGTCCAATCAGCTATCTCACATTTCTGGTAATGGTAATTGCCTTAAGTATGAGCATATGACCAAAAGCAGTCCAATGAAGGGTTAAATCTGAGACGTTAGCTGTAACTACTGAAAATTATAAATCATTTTCCATTGTGATTGCTAACCTGGTAGGATATAAACTTAAAGATGCTTGTGGATATCTTCCTTACCTAATATTGAGGAAAAACAACATAAAGAAACAGAGGAAAACAAATTTTGAGACATATCTAAAGCTAGATGTGCCTTAGGTTTTTTCTACATTTGTAAGCCAAAGTATTCCAGGTTTTTCAGATACAAGCTTTTGAAGGATTTCTGTTACTTACAAAAAAGGGCCCTAATAGTTGCAACAGGAGAGAAATATAATCAGTGATCTAATCAGAAGTTAAAAAGTAATTGTTAATAAATTTGTCATGTAAAACTTACTTGTTATTGTCCATTCTACAAAGTTAACATGTTTATATAACTTAGATTTGAATTGGGCTTTTTTTTTATGGAAAAATAAGAAAACAACAGATTTTTCCTTTTAATCATTTGTTTAATAATTTATTTATTAGGCACTGAAATTATGATTAAGTTGAAAGAAATGAACCACCTTTTTCTTTGATAATGAACTAAATATGGTCATGGCATATAATGTTAATTCTGTTAAATACATTCCCTTTCTATACCATGAGATCTTTTCAAAATTTCCCTGCTTTTTGCTGAGTGTGGTGGCTCATGCCTCTATTCCTAACACTTTGAGAGGCTGATGTGGGGAGATTGCTTGAGGCCAGGAGTTCCAGACCAGCCTGGGCAATGTGGTAAGACCCTCATCTGTACAAAAAAAAAATTGAAAAATTAGATGGATGTGATGATATGTTCCTGTAGCTCAGCTACTCAGGAGGCCAAGGTGGGAGGATCACTTGAGCCCAGGAGTTCGATGCTTCAGTGAGCTATGAATCACTGCATTCTATACTACGGTCTGAGTGACAGAGTGAGAACTTGTCTCAAAAAAAAATTTCATTTTTGTATTTGTTTCATATATCACACAATGTATTCTAAAACCTTGCTCTAGTAATACTTACTTAATTCTAAAATGAAGAGAAAAAATTTTGAGGTAAAGTACCACAGAACATTTTTTTTTTTTTTTTTTGAGACAGAGTCTTACTCTGTTGCCCCTGCTAGAGTGCCGTGGCATCAGCCTGGCTCACAGCAACCTCAAACTGCTGGGCTCAAGCGATCCTCCAGCCTCAGCCTCCCGAGTAGCTGGGACAACAGGCATGTGCCACCATCCCCAGCTAATTTTTTCTATATATTTTTAGTTGTCCGGATAATTTCTTTCTATTTTTAGTAGAGACGGGGTCTCGCTCTAGGCTGTTCTCGAACTCCTGAGCTCAAACAACCTGCCCGCCTTGGCCTCCCAGAGTGCTAGGATTACAGGCATGAGCCACTGTGCCCGGCCAGAACATTTGGTTTATATTAAGAAATAAAATGGTCCTGGTGGGAAATGAAATGTCTTTTACTGATACCTTAATAAAGAGTGAGATAATGTTATATGACCAATTAGCTCCCTCGTGGTATTTTTAAGATGCCTAAGTTCAGCAAAATCTTAATTAGTGTGAGGACGTACGTGTGCCTGTGTGTGTATATATGTGTAGCGTGTATGTTTAAAAAGTTTAAACAGATGTTTGGTTGGGTTAATAACCATTAACTTCAGTGAAGTTTCTGGCTACTAGTAATAATAGATTTATTTCAGTTAGGTTTTTTGTTTGTTTGTTTTTCAATGTATTGCTTATTGTTGATTGCTGGTCTGTGAGCTCCATGATGGCAGGCGTTTTTGCATGTTTTATTTACTGTTAAATCCCTAGGCTTTGACCATCTTGGGTTCCTACTATTAGGCCTGTAGCCACTCCACCTGCGCAGTAAAGTGAACATACACACATTGCAAAGCTGCTTACCCTCACCATAAATTATTGGAAAAGACTTCAACTGATTTTTTTAAAAAGTTTTTTCCAGCTTATATTTTATTTTTTTATTTTTTTTTAAGTATAGATATCCAGTTTTATTCATAAAAGATTTGGGGACTGATTTTTTTAAACTTCTATTTTGAAATAATTTTAGATTCACAAGAAGCTGAAAAATAGTACAGAGAGTTCTCTTAGCCAACTTTTCCTAATGATAACAACTTACATAAGCATAATACCTTTATCGAAACCAGGAAATCGACATTGGTACAATACTATTTTCAACATTACATATGTCATTTAGATTTTACCAGTTTTTAAATACACTCTTTTTTTTTTGAAGTTGGCATTTTTTTTTTAATTCAGGATATTATGGGAGTACAAACATTTTGATTACATGAAATGTATTTGCCTTGCTCAAGCCAGGGCCACAGGTGTGTCCTTCCCCCTTACAGTGTGCCCCATCTCCATTAGCTGTGAGTTTACCCACCCCACCCACTCTACGCCCCACCTCTTACCCCCTGCCTGACTGTCACCCAGTGAGTATTACTACCATGTGAGCACCTTAGTGTTGATCAATTAGTACCAGTTTGATGGTGAGTACATGTGGTGCATGTTTTTCCATCCTTGTGATACCTTACTTCAAAGGATGGGCTCAATCTCCATCCAGGATAATATAAGAGGTGCTAGATCACCTTATTTTTGTAGTTGAGTAATACTTCATGTTATACATATACCACATTTTATTAATCCACTCATATATTCATGGGCATTTGGGTTGTTTCCACATCTTTGCAATTGTAAATTGTGCTGCTATGAACATTTGAGTGCAGATGTCTTTATTATAGAATGCCTTTTTTTTCCTTTGGATAAATGCCTAGTGGTGGGATTCCTGGATCAAATGGTATTTCTATTTTTAGCTTTTTGAGGTATCTCCAAATTATTTTCTACAGGAGTTGTACTAATTTGCAGTCCCACCAGCAGTGTCAGAGTGTTCCAATCTCTCCACATCCATGCCAGCATTTGTTGTTTTGGGACTTTGTGATAATAGCCATTCTCACTGGAGTTAGGTGATATATCTCAACTACCCCAACAATATGAACAGAAATCTACCCCAAATATCAATCCTCTCAATAAATATGAATGACTTGAATTGTCTTTTGAAGAGACATAGACTGGCTGAGTGGATAAAACATTATAAGCCAAGTATCTGCTGTCTCCAGTAAACGCATTGAACCCACAAAGATGCTTTAAGACTCAAGGTCAGGGATTGGAAAACAAAGTTTCAGGCAAATGAAAACCAAAAGAGAGCAGGGGTAGTGATTCTGATTTCAGACAGCACAAATTTTAAAATAGCAAAAATAAAGAAAGACAAAGATGGTCACTATGTAATGGTGAAAGGAGAAATCTAACAAGACTTAACAATTCTAAACATCTATGCACCCAACACAGGAGCACCCAGATATATAAAGCAAACCCTGTATGAACTAAATAGCATGATAAACAGTAATGCCATAGTAGTGGGGGAATTCAACACCCCACTCTCTGAAATGGACAGATCCTTCAAACAAAAAATAAGCAAAGAAATAATGGACTTAAACAGAGCTCTGGAACAAATGTTTTTTTTTTTTTTTTATTGCTCCTTTTGAACAATATTTCAGTTAAATTTTGAAATTTCCCCTGCAATGAGAATGTACTTCGTCTTAAACCTTGAAGCCCTATAACATGAAAGTTAATTGTCTATTTAAAAGACTTGCTTTTAATATTTGTTCCCAAGCATCACAAATAATGTCCCCAAACATTATTTCAGTTCAATGTATTGAAAGGCACTGAGATAATTCAGTATACAGGAAAAAGGGCTTGGGTTAAGAATTAAGAAACCCAAGTTGAAGTCTCTCAGTAACTGTCTAATCATTTAATGTCTCTAGACTTCAGTTTCTTAAACTATGAGAAGTTGAATCCTGAATATATTTATCAAAGTTTTATTTAGTCAGTGACTCAGACAAAGGGAACTGGGCCGTGGGAATTAAAAATAATGCCTGAACCAGGGTGCTGAATTGGCAATCATAAAGAGGAAAAATTGAGTGCAGCTAGAATCAGTGCCAACAAAGGCTGAGATAAAAGGGAAGAAAAGGAATCAGAGCAGGCCCAAACTCCAAAAGTGAAGCTAGGAACAACTGTCTCCCAGAATATTAATTCAAAGTCAGTAAGTTGAAATGGAGTATTGAGCCACAGAAGGCAGTAAGAAGATTCAGAACTGAGCCAGGGGAAGGTCATCAGGATCTTGGGGAATAAAGCCACGAGGCAGTAGCAGATGTGTGAGACTTCTATTGTAGCTTGCTAAATTAAAATATTTACACCTTGGATCTCAGAAGTTTGGTACTCTGTTGTCTTGACATTTTATTGCTTATAAGACAACATTTGAGATGGATGACCTCAATGTCTTTTTGTTTCAGTTTTATGAATGAGAATCTAATCACACTAAATTTTTAATTTTTAAAACACAAAGTTTTTATTAAGCTTCAGAAAGTGGTTATAGTTCAGACTATACATAAGCAAAAAAAGAAGCAAAAACAAAACAACACAGCATGTTATCGGTACTCAAAGAGACAAGTCATTTGCTTTCTTAACATTTTTTACATTTAAGTTCATAAATGAAAATTATCAGCTTTACCATTTTAGGGGTGAGAGAGAAAAATATAGGTGTATTTATAATCTGCTAGATGTGCTAACTGTATGCTCTGCTATATATATACAAGACCTAGGAAATGCAGATGTCAGACTTCTTAATAAACTGGACAGGCATTTGTTTCTGCACAGCACAGGAGCAACAAGGAGAAAACACGAAATAACCAAGTACTCTGCACTGCAAAACATCACCTTAACAGGTAACCAGCATTACTCAACTGCTATACAACTGTGCCTAGCGCACAAAAATACCTGAGATTAGAATCGTGTTTAACAAATAATTATTTTAAAAAAATAAATTCTTTTCACCTGAAATGTCTTCACACACATGCAGGTTCATACTACTATTTAGACCTGAACATAAATGGCATGTGTTAATACATTTACAATGACTTTTGGAGGTTTTTAATTTTAAAGAATGAAGGTAATAACCAGTTAATCACTAGACCATTTTGCTCAACTGAACAGAAAGCAGCTGCACACATTTTCTTAAATACGGAGGCCACAAACTAGGTTAACAATCTCTTTACTTTCAACCTAAAAATGTCAGCACGCTAAAGAAAATGAAATTTTACTTCAGATATCCAAACCAATAATGAGAATTGAAGTCTTTCACCTCACCAACTTACAAGATATCCAAATATTATTATTCAAACTAACAGCAACAAAATGCCATATAAAATGAAGTTTACCAATGGAGGCAAGGCTTAAAACAAGTAAAAAGTTATACAACATTTTACAAAAAAATCCTATTCTTTTGCTAGTGGCTTGTTTTAAGGACAACCACCACCCCTATCCCCAGTTCTTGGGTTGCTTGCTGATGAATCATTAACCTAATAATATACCCTTCTTCCCCTTTTAGAACACTTGGAAGCACACCTAGATGGTGATCTGGACTTGTATCCCCTCTTGTATCTTGAAGGGAGGCTTCTGGACCTAGAGCTGGAACTGGTTGGCGAGAGAGATCTGGACACCGAGGAAGACTTGGATTTGGATCTTCTGGTCGATCTGGATCTGGAGGTTGATGGAGATCTACCTCTACCACAAGAGCGAGAATGAGACTTCCTCTTGAAGCGTCTGAAGTGAGATCTGCTCCGGGAGCTGAATCGGGATCTGGAGCTGAATAGGGATCTGGATCGAGATCGGAACCTGGATCGGGATCGGAACCGGGATCGAGATCGGAACCGGGACCGGGACCGGAATCTGGATCGGGATCGGGACCGGAACCTGGATCGAGATCGGAACCGGGATCGGGACCGGAACCTGGATCGGGATCGGGGC
>NW_012142746.1:3764199-3770060 GCF_000956105.1 Propithecus coquereli
AATTAATAAAAAAAAAGTTTTTACCACCACAACAAAAAAGGAAAATGGTAACTATTTGAGGTGATGGATATGTTAATTAACTTGATTGTGATGATTATTTCACAATGCATAATATGTCAAAACATCACATTGTACATCTAAACATATACAATTTTTACTTTTCAATTATACCTCAATAAAGCTGGAAAAATATGAAGACAATTTTAGAGTGAATTATATTTCATCACATTGTTGACAAGAAATCATTTCTCATAAATCATAATCATTGCACTCCAATAAATGAACTTGACAATGATTGGGAGAAATAGAAAATAATAAAAATATTAAATTAAATATTTCTCACTTTCAATGAACATTGTGTCCTCTTTGCAAACCACAAAGTATTTTGCATATCACGAATGCATATAGTGTATGTACGTTTGGTTATCCTTTTTTGCATAACCACCCACATCAATACATAGTGGCTGAAACCAACAATTTATCATTCTTTTATGTTAAAATTAGAAAGCTCAGGAATTCAAAGAGGGGACAGTAGGTCTTGTTTCTGTGCCATTATATCTGATGAATTAGCTGAAGTGGCTCTATTGGCTCAGTCTGAATCAACCAGTTGTTGACTGGTTCCCACCTCCCCCTTTGCTCTCTCTTTCCACAGCGTCTCCATGTAGCTAGCTTGGCAGCTGTGGGGTAGTCAGATTTCTTAGATAGCAGTGCAAGTTTTCTAGATACCGTAGTAGAAGCATTCATCTTCTTAAAGTCTAGGCCCAGGCCAGGATATAACAATCAATTATGCAGTATTGGTCAAAGCAACCATAGGCCAGACCAGGTTCAAAGGGAGGGAAGAAAGAATCTCTTAATGAAAGGAGTGCAAAAGATTTGCAGATATCTTTAATCTACCACAGTTAGCCCTATGGACAGATATTTACATTTTTCTCAAGTGAAAAAATATATTCGCCCTCTTCCAAGACCACCAAAGTCTTATCCCCTTATGGCAATGAGATGAACATTCAGGATCTTGTAATCTTATTTAGGTCCAGGTACAGAAGGGACTCCTCAGATGCAGTTCCTTGAGTTTTATTCCTCTCAATTGGGAGACAAGTTATCTTCTCTCTTCACTTCTCACAAACAATATTGAGATAGGATAGGATAGCCTTAACTGACAATTCTATTCAAAAGGAGGAATAATCCACAGCAATTCTAAAATTTAATGGAGCAAAAGTTTCCAGATTCTTGGTTAAGGACTGGTGACATTCCTGGGACATCAGTTGATTCTCTGGAATCTTAGTTCAGCTTTCTGAGCCAGCCTATCTTTCTCAATATAAATGGCCCATGTTTGTGGCTGAGTAGCTTTCTTAGTGTGCTTCCTGTAGGCAGAAGGTTGAGGTACCAAGGAGTCCTCTCATTCTGAACTGTTTCTGTTCCTTTATGGTCCAAGCTCATGTTGCTTCAAGCTCATGTTGCTTCTAATAGTACAAATTTATTCATATTATCTCCCCGCCCCCCCCCACCACGTGCTCTCTCTCATTGCTTATAATTCTTATTGAGTGGCCACTCCATTAGACAAAAGTCACAAGACAGGTCCTTATTTACTTTGGGCCACTTGTGAGGCTGATGCTGGACCACATTTTTAAAATTCTTAGAAGTCTTCTTGCCTAGCAAAGAGGGTTTGTAAGGAATGCTCTAAAATACTTCTGAGGTATTAAAAAAGAATCTTATAGCTATGCCCTTTACTTCTTGTTTATCCTGAGATCACATTTTACTGTTCAGATTTTGTTCTTTGCTCTGAGGGCCATTGGTTAACTTTGAACTTCATCTTGGCTGAAAGGAGTGTCCTCTAAACTCTATATTTTTATTACATTCTGTTCTAAAACTGAACAATTCCTTCTCTAGTTCATCTCTACTCCTACCCCCTCCTCTCTCTATATATATAAAATCACAGGCATTTAGAATAAGCCTATTGAATTTTTTCCACTCTAGAAAGAGAGAGAGATCTCAGCCAAATCTTTCGTTTATTTGGTTCATTTGCTATTTTCCAAAATACTCCAAGTAATAGTTTTGCTAATTGTTTTGCAGTATACAACTTAGTCGCCCATTTCTCCATGTAGTCTTTTACTTTTTGTTGATTCTTTTGAATTTTAACTGAATTATTTCATGCCCTACTAAGAGATACATAATATAAATTTTTTATTTGTTCAAGGTACTTTATCACTTTCTCAATAAAAAGGAGTTTAGCTCTCAATTACATGAGTTACCTTAAGAGAAACCATTCCAAATTAAGGTGCATTTATGGATATTTTTCCCAATTAACAAAAGTAACAAAATACATGTCACAAATGTTATAAAAATTATATGGACTTTTACCCATTTAAAGGACTCTATGCCTTTGTATAAATTAGTTTTATGAGAACAAGTCATATACCCTTCATGAAAATCAGGTTTAATTTATGTCAGAGAGGAGAGACTACTGAATCAGCTTTTGGGGACTTAAATTCCTGTCCTGGCTCTACCACAAATAAATGACACTACTTGATACAAGTCAAAACCTGGGCTCAAGTTTTAATCTCTCTTAAGTGAGGGAGTTGTACCAGTTGATCTTTGTATTCTATTCCAGCTGTAAAACATTACTTACCTACAATTATAGAAATGTTTATTTTTTAAAGCTTTAACAAAAAAGCAAACAAATTTATTGAAATTAAAATAGTAAAAGTTCTTTAAAATGTGAATTTCCCAGTATCTCTGTGTTGGATTCAATTCTATGGCAACAGTATATTCACTTAAAATGATCTTACTATATGATTTGGATCAAATAAAGAATGATTTTATAAACGTTAGAAGTTTGTTATTTAAGGGACATATCTCTGATTAGAAATCAGGAAACATGTGTTCCTGTTTTACTTTCTTGCTTCACTGTCTATGACTTGGGGCAATAATTCTAAACAAACATTAAACCCTGTTGTGATAAATGGGATCCTATGTTTTATGAAGTAATTTGAGAATTTGCTAAGTATAGAATCAACTTACTTGTTCCTTGCAACTCATGATGTGAAGTCCAATGGAAACATCTCCTTAAGAATTGTATTCTCCTTACTCAATATTCGTATTTCTTTATCTTCAGCAAATATTTGTAGATTTACTATTATGTGGCCAAAACTGTTCTAGAGACCATATATTTCTCAGTTTATCTACTACATGAAGAAATTAAAATGAATTGATTAAATATACTTTCTGTTTGCTTTAGAACCTCTTTTCTTGAAATGAACCATTGGAAACCTGAGCCACCAGAAGAATGCAGTACTGTACTTTGGAGATGGGAAAATTAGCGACCAGTAATATGAAGATAGGGAAGTAAAATAATATTTTAAGATTTAAACTATAAAATTAACATGCTGGGTCTGAGAAGAAATATATGATCTTGCAAATTTAAGATATAGATATGACCCCAAAGTCTTGTCCATTAAATGATTAAATGAATTAATATGTAAAAAAGCTATTGTTTATCAGTCATTGAGCATCTACTGCAAGCCACACACTGTGTCAAGCAAGTGAACACTATTATAAACAAAACAGACATTGTTCTTTTCCTCCTTGAACTGATAGCAATTATAATGATTGCTTGATAGGAGAAAAAAAGAAGGATATTTATCCTCCAAGGAGTATTTCAATATAAAATATAATTATTCATCATGGAAGCATAAAAAAGAAGAGGCTAGAGAAAAATATTGAATAAATGCCTTCATCTCTATCCTGTGAGTAAGGGATGTGAGTGTGGGGGTAGATATACCTGTACTTTCGAGATAAATATACTAAGCATTAAGATGTTTCAAGTAACTTCCTTTGTTCCAACTCCATGTCACCCAGTAACCTTACAATTGTACTTTGGTTTCCCAAGTAGATATGTCTCCTGGGAGAAAATATGATGAGCAATATATACAAGTAACTGAAGTCCATATGAAAGTAATATTTATAAATGTAATTGAATAATTTCTTTTTAGTTTCATCCCCAAATTTCCCAAATTTCTTATAACTTTAAGGTTGTGATCCAGAACTCCAAAAACAATGACCTCTGAGTTTAGAAACTAGTAGGTCATGTATAGTCTAAAAGCCTATAATATAATCCTGTAGCTTGGTGACCCCCTCAAGTTCTTTTCACTTCCTTGTTCTTTGTGCAAGGGTGGTCAGCCTTCCCCAGTCAAAGCTCCCTTATTGTCTTGCTGCTGCTCTCAAACACTCACTCAGCATATACTGGATAGAGGACATTAATTATCTTGGAGCCCAGCTGTGATTTGCTTTAGTCCAGGCTCTTCATTCCTGAAAAAACTCTGTGTGCCTCTCAGTGAGTAGGCTCCTGGTGAATTCTTGGAGCAAATTATCCAAGAGGAATTCCTTGGAAAATGTTCAAGACACAAGTCCAATTACTCTATGGACAAAAGAAAGTTGGACTTTTATCCTCAGCTGCCCTACCGAGTGTTTTCCATAATATGTTTAGAGAATCACTGGTCTTGAGAGATGATCTTCGAAAAATAGGATTTGTGTTGAGATAAGTTTGGGAAGTGTTACATACACGTATTCTTCCTAGCAGCTTGCAGAGAATGTTAGCATATTTAAAACTCAATGGCAGAAAACAGAAATATTTGTTGTTAACATTTGTGGCACTAGGAGGAATTACATTCCTCTAAATGTAATTGGGAAAAAATCCAATTCTTTTTTTAATCACATAATAAACTATTTTTTGTTTGGTGCCTGTTCCTTGCTTATCAGTCAGGGTCCTGGCAGGAAACAGAATTCATCACTTTAATGAAAGCACTAATAGAGATGTGTATGGGTTAAAGAAAGAAACAAAGGATGGTTGGTGTTCAGAGAGGAGCAACAGCATGAAGCTTTTACCACCTCTAGAGCCGAAGGGCAGGAGTGAAATACTTTGGAAAATTGTTACCAAAAAGGTGAGAACTAGGCTAGGTGCCATGGCTCAGATCTGTAATCCCAACTCTTTGGGAGGCTGAGGCAGGAGGATTGCTTGAGGCCAGGAGCTCAAGACCAGCCTGGGCAACATAGTGAGACCCCACCTCTACAAAAAAATTAAAAAGAAACCACAACAGGTGAGAGCTATCACCTTGGAAGTGGGCCTGCCCACTGGGAGAGCTGGTCGTGGAGGGATTCAGCAATTGCCCAAGACGTGGTTCTGGAGCAGGGAAGGAGTAGGGACATATCCCTCAAACTTTCTTCTCCTCATTGATATGTAATGTTTGTCTTTGGCTGAACTCCAATAGAAGCCAGCAAGGGAACCTGGGAGATGCGATTTGAATGGGGCAACATTCCAAGGCAAGAGTGTAGAGATGAGCAGAAAATGAGGCTAAATGTGTGAGCAAACAGAGAATGACTATAGCCTATCCTGTATGTAAGCCCTACCTTCCTAAGATTATGAGTACTTTGAGTCAGGCACAATATCTTATGCTAACATATCCACAATAAGAGGTCACAGGTAATCCCTTTTGTTTCCCTGCTTAATAATTTAAAATAAGCGCTTCATATCACAAGAGGAATCTTTCAGAATGTTTTGCTAGTGTTGTTTTGCTTTATTTGTTTTTGCCTTGAAGTCCCATGTTCTTATTGAATTAACTGTCTACATTCTAAGTCAACATGTATTTGTGGTTTCATTTTAAAGTTATTGAGTGAAGAAAATTTTAGATCAAATATGATGAGTGGCATTATAATGATGCAATCTTGAGGGTTCTTTCCAGTTATTTATGAACCTTCCTAATTCTGTTCATGTTTGTACTTTCTAAATTAATCCTTATGTTGCAATGAAGACCTGGGCCTTGCCTCACTGACTCCTTTTGGTCAATAAGATAAATTTAATTTCCTTT
>NW_012142746.1:3770110-3771597 GCF_000956105.1 Propithecus coquereli
CCGGAACCTGGATCGGGATCGGGGCCGGCATCGGGATCGGGATCGGAACCGGCATCGGGATCGGAACCGGGATCGGGATTGAGATCGGCTCCTGCTACTGGAACGGCTGGGTCGACCACGCCTTGGGCTGCAGCTCTGGCGATCATAGTTGTCTCCCGTGTACCTGCGGGGTCGCGTTTCCCAGCGGTGGCCATAGTGGGGTTCCTTGGGAAGACTACAGACCGCCGTCTGTACTTGCTGCTCACAGCCAGCCATCATGGTCCTTTCTAGGGTGTTCATGGCATCCTCAGTATGGTGCTTGTAGTGGAAGCTGACGAAGGAGATGCCGCGGGACTCTTCAGTGAAGCAGTCCTGCGGGATGTACGCGTCACCGACATGCCCGTACTTCTCGAACAGAGGCCACAGGGTGTTGGGCGAGGTGCGGTAGGTCAGGTTGTCCACGCTGACGGAGGTCATGCTTTCCATATTGGGAGGAGGGCGACGGTAACTCATGGCCTTTAATAGCTTGGCCTGGAGCCTTTCCAAATTGAGTACCCAGAAGGCAATGGGAGAGTTGTGAGTGTATCCCACGTGGCTGTAACGGTTTCCAGAGATTTGGCTTGAGACCCCGCCTCTTTGTCAGTTGTCTTCCGGCTTGTGGGTGCTTAGAAATGCTAGAATGTTCCATGAAGCCCCGCCCATCTCCATAGCTAAGACCGGCTTGAGAAACAACTCTCTACCAACTTTTTTTTTTGAGATGAGTCTGATCATAACACAATAATTCTGTGACCTTTTCACTGTAAATCCAAACATCCAGTTTGAAGGATGGATAAAACTACGTACATATAGATATAGATATAATTATGTGATTTGGAATCCGTTTGCAATGCTAATTAATGGGTCAGAAACATTTGTCTTATTTAGAGAAAAAACCAAAAAGACATATAAATCATAAGCAGGCAAGGGTAATTCAATAATACTGTACTAACAGGAAAGAGAGATTTAGAGCCTTCTCAATCTCTTGAGGTGTGAACTGTAATCAGAAACTCAGTATGGGTCTCCTCTGCTATAGGCTGCTTGCAAAAGTAAATGAGTTAAAAGTGTCACTATGTGTGATTCAAAATTATATAATTGAATATAACCCAGATTATTAGAATATACTGCTTCCTTATTAACTGACTCAATATATTATCTGATGGAGTAAATCCATTTGATGTAGCTTTCATTTATTTATTTATTTATTTATTTATTTTATTTTATTTTATTTTTGAGACAGAGTCTCACTCTTTTGCCCGGGCTAGAGTGAGTGCCGTGGCATCATCCTAGCTCACAACAACCTCAAACTCCTGGGCTCAAGTGATCCTCCTGCCTCAGCCTTCCGAGTAGCTGGGACTACAGGCATGCGCCACCATGCATAAATGAAAATTATCAGCTTTACCATTTTAGGGGTGAGAGAGAAAAATATAGGTGTATTTATAATCTGCTAGATGTGCTAACTGTATGCTCTG
>NW_012142746.1:3785702-3799502 GCF_000956105.1 Propithecus coquereli
GCTCAACATCTCTAATCATCAGGGAAATGCAAATCAAAACCACAATGAGATATCACTTATCTCCAGTGAGAATGGCCTTTATCAAAAAGTCCCAAAACAATAAAGGTTGGCGTGGATGAGGAGAGATAGGCACACTCATACACTGCTGGTGGGACTGCAAACTAGTACAACCCCTGTGGAAAGTAATATGGAGATACCTCAAAGAGCTACGAATAGAACTACCATTTGATCCAGCAATCCCATTACTGGGCGGCTACCCAAAAGAATAAATTTTTTATTTATCAGGGTTTGTTACATGGTCAGAATTGATTTTGGTCTCATATATCTTAATTTTGTACTACAGTTTATGACTTCTTTAGTTTGTCATCAACCTGTAAGAAACATACTTGGAAAAAATATAAATCTTATCCACTGAGGCAGAAAATGGATTGGATTTGGTATTCCTTATGTTGCCCAATACTCTTTTCATGCGAAAGTAGATATAAAGCAAAAACTGGAATCATAATTTAGTTCGTAGTGTGATCAGAATAGCACGCAGCTGACATTTACATTCTTAGCCCTGATTCAAAGTCAGTGGTGTGATTATTGGGGAAGTACTTTATTCCTGTATATATCAGATGCTGCATCAATAAAATATGAGAATTGAACTGCTTTATATTTAATATCATTGTCAGCTTCTAATATTCTTAACCAGGAAGTGAACTGAAGGTTACTGAAGCTTTTTTCTTCCAGTCTATACCCTATAATATAAAAAATGGAAATAGAAGAGAAGGTGACATTGCATTATAAAATAATTTTTATTTCCAGAGAAAAAGTTGTTGATTCATTCTGTTCAAACACTGTTTTGTTACTCATTAACAAAATAAATAAATAAAACTTGTTGGCAATAGAAATTATTAAACTTGTGGTTTTCCTTTTGCCTGGACCGAAAAGTAATTTATTAAAGTTTGTTCATAATCTCACCAACACTTCATTGCAGTAACTGTGATGATCACAGTGTCTTACATTTGGCTGACACTCTCACTGTAAATGATGGTGTAAATATCCACTAAGAGTTCAGGAATAATGAAAAGAAACTTGAAGGTGGAATGAATAGCCTCTTTGTGCTACTTGGCATCAATAGATCATAAAGTAGTGCTGTTAGGAAAAATGGTCAACAAAAAGAGGAAGAGAATAGAGAGAAATGAGTGATGAGAGACCCTAAAGAAAGCAGTTGGATTCTTGCTTTGAAGAATCCAGTTGATTTATTTTTAAAACTTACTTGATAGTGAAAGAAAGACAATTTCTTGCTCATTATGTTCAACTATTTTTTCTATTTTCCCTATCACTTGACACTATTAAAATTATATTAAAATTTTTAACAATTATTCTTTTCAGTAAATATCTCACACTGAAAAGATTTTATTTGGTCATAAAATATTTTACGCATTTCAAAAACCACAATCAATCACAGCCAGACACAGACATTTGAAACTGACTATAATAAACTGACAGCTAATTTAGTCTAGAGGGTGATTTAAAGCTCACTTTTGCTTTCCTCAGCTCCTCATTTTCATTAAGAAACTTCCTAAGGTCTAAGGGGCATGCCTCCCTAGAATTTATTCATTCTTTCCAAAATTTCAATTTATTTCTTTATATTCTTGGTGAAATTATTAGAACCAACCTCTCCCTTGGGGGTGGAGAATAGCACCTTAGTCATGAAACAGTTATGAGACTGTTAGCCTTTCATATTATATGAGTTTGATAATTCTCAAACTCCATGGGCATTCCTTTTCTCAATCGCTCCCATGAGGGATGAATGAAAGATTAAGCAATATTGGAGGATCTTCGAGTCTCTTTTCTTTAGAAGCAATAGAAGGATTCAAGGGAAGTAAGACATAGGAAGGAGAGAGGTTGGTGAGGAATGGGGAGGGGGAGAAAAGAAAAATGAGATAATCTTAATTTACACATTATTACTTCTTTAATTGAAGAGTTTATTAGTGAGTCCCTTAGAAGGCATGGCCTCTCTTTATCACAGTTTCGGTAGATAGTAACAGAGTGTTATGTAAACAGCGAGAACTCCCTGAATATTTTATTAAAATGAGAAATGGAGGCACAGGCAGGCTAGTTACATGTTCCCAGAAGTTTCATATTCTAACTAAATTTTGCAACAAATATGAGTGATAAAAAGATATTGCTCTGGTTTTAAAAATCATATTTTAGGCCCAATAGGATGTTTGAGCTACCCGTTAGTTTACATCTCCTGGATTATGTTAAAGGACAAAATTATTCATGACACTTATTAAAGACAGTAAGGCAGAATTTATTTAGGGAAACCACCACAGTGGGACTTTTTTAATAAGGGAGAGAGATTGTGTTCAAGTCTCAATACAAGGACAAGTGGAAATTTATAGCCAGGGAGCAGAGTGAAGGTCAGTCAGTGGATGGAAAATTACTAAGAGAAAATATTTAGGGTAAGTGGGATTCTTGATAAACCAACTCCACAAGAGTATTATTGAAGGCAGGCCCTGGTGGTAAGATATAAAAAGTAGGGGATAAAGGATACGATAAGATATCAAAGGAGGCCAGATACCAGGAGCAGGGGGTGAGGAATTTGGTCAGATGTCAAGGGTAAGGGATTTCTGCTAAATTGACCCAGTATAATTCTTGCTAAAATTGAGTAAATGGTCCCAGGACAGAGCCTAAGGGCAGGGACTAGTTAGAAAGAGAACTCAGAGGAGCCTTACTCAAGGTTAGTCAAAGGAAAGAATCTTTGACAATTACTAAATTTAATAACATATATGTCACTGAGCTCTACAAGAGGACAGACACTCTAGACCTTAATAACAGGTTTCTCAACCTTTAATGGTGCATAAAAATCACCCAGGGGACTTGTTAAAATGAAGATTCTGATTCAGTAGGTTTTGAGTGGAGCCTGATGGCTTATATTTCTAACATGCTGCCAGGTGAGGTTGATAAGGTGCACCTACACACATATTTTGACTACTGAAAGGTTATTGCTTAGAATTTGGAATCAGGGAGGTCAGAATTTGAATCAAGGCTTATTCATTTATTTTCATTTTATTTTGATAAATGTAACCTTCTATGTTTCAGTTCCCCAATCTGTAAAACTAAAATAAAAATACCTCTCTGATAGCATTTTTTGTGGCCATTTAGTACCCACTATTAAATATTGTGGGCATTAAATGAAATACTTAGAACATGTACATGGTAAGTTCTTTATAGTCAGTACTTTTATTTTTAGGTGAAATGGCTTATTTAGCATAGCTCTCTGTTTACATCATAGGATGCTAGACAATATGAAGAGTTAATTTTTTCTGACAGGATTTCAGACCTTATAATGTATTCATTTTTATTCTGTTATCTAAAGCAAAAAGATAGAAGCACTAGAGAGAGATGGAAATTCCTCACAAAATGGATGAGTGCCCTCGAAGCACTCAGCTCTCAGGAAATGGTCTGCTTTCATCCTATCAAATAACATTAAGCTTGTCAGATCAAAACAAGTGCAGGGCCATAGCAAAGACAGAAAAAATAATCTAATGCCAAGAAGGTACAATTGGGCCTTTCTAAAAGAACAATGCTACAAAAACCTAGAGGTTTAATTATGAATGACATAATCCTATATTACAGGATGAAAAAGTAGGAGAGTGCTCATTATTTCCTAAAACAGTAAGTCCTGACATCCATAGTGGTTTCTTTATTTGCTTTATCTTTTCAGACCTCATAGCTCCCTCCTGTGTTTATAGTGGAATTGGACTTTTCCCATCTGCCTGTGCTATATCTCCCTATCAGGTCCACAAACTCTGCATTTCCCAGTCATCAAGTTGAAATTAAAATATTTTATAGTCCCTGACAAGTCACAGGAAAGTACTGGGAAGGGATTTTTCAGAGTTAAGTGCCAATAATTATTCAAAATAAAGTGTATATTTATTCATTTCTCCCTCTTTTTAAATATGATGTTTTCAGTTATACAAACTACACATGTCAAGTAATTTTGTTTTTACTAACCTGTTTGGAAGCTATTGACATAGAGTCTGCAGTCTACATCCCTAAGATTAATTCGTACATTTATCAAGTGGCTATGTGTAATTTATTATGCAAAATACCAGAAGCAAAAAAAATCACCAAAGACCCAGTGCCTCTCTCTAAGGCTTATAATCATGCATGGGAGAGCTATATCACAGAAAGAGCATATTACCTTAACCTTGATTCTGACTCTGTTTCTAATTACCCACATGATCTCTGGGCATGGTGGTTATCATCAGGCAGGGGACTATAGTTACCCCACATATATAATGAGGGGAATAGACTGGGCTAGTGTTTCCCAAATTTGAGTGGTTGCAAACTCACTTGGGGCATTGTTAAAAGTACAGATGCCCAGGGTCCTCGTCTGATGAAGTCAACTTGAGGCAGCATCCAGGAATCTATATTTTCATTAAGCACCCTCTCATGTGATTCTTTTGATTAAGCAAGTTAGGAATACACGAAGACATATACTTCCTAAATTTGTTCTATATAGAATATTCTGTGATTTCAAAAATACCTACAATTCAATGAGCTGTGTAGTAGCATATAAATGATATGCAATGCTATTGGGGTTATTAAAGAAGAGACTAATTCTATCTTAAATGATCAGGGAAGGGTATAACCCTTAAAAGTGATATGATTTTAATACAAAAGAAAAGAAGAGCATATAGCAAGTGGGGGTAGAGAATGAAAATGATAAAGAGTAATAAAAGTAAATGGAAAGTAAGTTTGACAGTACACACTTTATTTCTTAAAAGCATATGGATTATTTAATGGACTAGCACAAGGTAAAGCTGAAAAGATAGATTAGTTTATATCAAGAAGAAGCTTGAATTGTGGCTAATGTGTTTGAATTGAATGTGTATATAAATGCAATCCACTGAAATTTTTGATCAGCAAATATTTAAGACAAATCTTTATATTAAATACAGAACACATTAGAAGTAGAAGAAATGAAGATAGAACAGGGATGCCACTAATAAGATTTTTGATGGTTAAAATATGAAATGGTCACTGACATGTACACTGAAATTAGACAATTTGATTGTGGTCGAGGGAGAAGGTCACTCCCAACAAGGAGAGGAGGAGCTTGCTGAGTAAAGAAAACCGTGACCTAGGGAGAAACTGTCCTTTCCATCTCAAAACTCAATGAGGCAAGCAAATTCAATTTTACATATTTTTGAATTTTATATCTCTTTCAAAAATTAAAATGTTTTTAAGAACAATGCAATCATATTTCTAACACCCTCTTACATGTCTTTCTTTCAGTATCATAGTGTTTGATGATATTGCACAGCGCTGTCAACACTATTTTGTCCAGTTTTGCATAGACTGGGATTGTTTAGGTGAAGGCATACTTTCAAAAGACTAGCAAATAATCCCAGGATATACCATTTTTCTCCTTCCTTCCTTTCTTATTCAATAATATCTATAGCTTATGAGTAGTAGAGTCTATCACAGGTAGTTTTTATCTCTGCCCTCAACTTAGCTCTGACTAGAAATTCTCAGTCATTGGTTTGCTCCTTCCCACATATCTTGGCATATTACATTTTTTAGGAAGTGCTTGGATGTGCACACCACAATCATTGCCAGCCCTTCCCATGACTCTTGGCTCTCATTTTAGTCCTGAAAGGTCTCTGGCAGGCATGAATAGGACCATTTATGAGCTGTCATTAAGTAGTACTAGTCATGAGTCATCTTGAACCTGACAATCCCGAAGCATCACCAGTGACAGAAGAGGCAATATTGGAAGGAATGCCAGAAGAATTTGTACTATAACCATTTTGGAATACTATTTATTAAGGGTGATATTTACTAATTCTGCATATTGTAGATATCATGGTTTTGTAAAATATGTGGGAACTACTCACTAATTTTGCTACTGAGTTTATAAAGTGAATTTGAAGTAAAATTGTCCTTGGTATTTCCTAGGGCTGCCATAACAAATTAATACAAACTTGGTGGCTTGAAACAATAACAATTTATTCTCTCACAATTCCGAAGACCAGAAGTCCAAAAATCAAGGTGTTGGCAAGGTTGATTTTTCCCTAGGGCCTCTGAGAAACCATCCCATACCCTTCTCTTAGCTTCTGGTGGTTGCTAGCATTCCTTGACATTCCTTAGCTTGTGGCAGCATAACTTGAATCTTAGCCTCCATCTCTATATGACCTTCCTCTTCTGCCTCTGTCTCCTCTGTGTCTGTGTGTCTGTGTCCAAATTTCCCTTTTCTTTTTCTTATAAAAACACCAATCATTGGATTTAGTGCCCACCCAAATTCCAGGATAATTTCATCTCAAGATCTTTAACTAATTACATCTACAAAGACTCTATTTCCAAATAATATCACTTTCCAAGATTCTGTATGGACATGGATTTGGGGGAGATATTCTTCAACCCACTATAGTATCTGTCTGTATCTGTTGTTTTCAAAACTTTTTTCTTGATAAAAACTTACAGAGAGTTATAAGATATAAAACATACAAATACAGAGTTGATACTGGTCCTGGAAACCCAAAACACTGGGCCTTATACTTACTTCCCATAGTTATTTCTGAAGTACCACCATAAAACCTAAGGACAACATGGAAAGAAATTTGGAAATCAATGAATTATAATAATGTCTACAATTATTATTTATCTCAAAAAGCAAGGAGCCTACATTTGGAAATTGAAATGGCAATAAAGAACTCTCTAGAGGTCCAATACAAATTCAATATTAGTAGAATGTAAGTTTCTACTACTAGACATTTTTTTTTTTTTTTGAGACAGAGTCTCACTCTGTTGCCCAGGCTAGAGTGCCGTGGCGTCGGCCTAGCTCACAGCAACCTCAAACTCCTGGGCTCAAGCAATCCTTCTGCCTCAGCCTCCCGAGTAGCTGGGACTACAGGCATGCGCCACTATGCCTGGCTAATTTTATCTATATATTTCTAGTTGTCCAGCCAATTTCTTGCTCTTGCTCAGGCTGGTCTTGAACTCCTGCGCTCAAACGATCCACCCGCCTCGGCCTCTCGGAATGCTAGGATTACAGGCGTGAGCCACCGCGCCCAACCTAGTACTAGACATTGTTTTATTCCAAATGACATGGAGTAAGACCTTGGTATATTTTCAAATAAAACTTTTAGGGTCCCCTTTGGTACAATTTATTGGGGATCCTCTGTATCTATAGCTAGTGCAAATGCGTTGAGGGTGAGAATGCTAAAATTCTTGTGACTATTGTTAGGGCTCAGAAAATGATACCTCAAAAGTTTGATGCTTCAGCACACTAAACTCCTTGAACTACAATAAAAAGGCCTCAGAATCAAGAACTTGCTGACATCTCCTGTCTCTTCCCCTCCACCAAGCACAGGGAGGGACTCATTCTAGAATTTCTTTATCTGACCAAGGAAACTTCTTTCCAAAGAAAATACAATTGTCTCAAGACTCCTTCCATAGGAGTGTCGTCAAATAACCAGGAAAAATTAACCACAGGAGAAGAGAACAGCCTAAAAGTCATCACTGCACCCAGATAAACTTTTCATTAATTTTTTTTTTTATGGAAACTCCCAGAGATTGTCTGGGAGACTTCTGCATAATAAGACAACCTTTGTTCACAGTGATTTTCAGCTTCTCACCATCAGGTAACTTACCAGTCCCATTCAGTTTTCTAAGAGACATTTATAAAATAATGTCTGCCTTCTGGCTCCATTCAGTTCCCCTAAAGATCATTTACAACCTCTCAAATTGCCTATAGCTCCCCCACTTCCCTTTTCCCTGTGAAGAGAATATTTAAGCCTCAATCAACTGGCCCTTTTTTGAGTCTCATGTTAGCGGGACTTCCGTGTCCAAATGCACGTTAATAAATTCGTGTGCTTGTTTCACCTATTTTTCTGTCTATTGTCAGTCATTTCAGTGACACTTCAGAAGGTAGAGAGGAAGCTTTCCCTCCACTCATACACTGTCTTATTTGTGGCCATATTTCTAACGCATAATTTAGTGTTTGATTAATATTATGAGGTCAATGAATATAAATGAATTAAGGAAGGGAGGGATTTTATACAGTAGCTTCAGATATTAAATTCCATGTCCTCACAGAAGTCAGAAAGATACCTTAGCTAATTTTTAGCCAAGTACAATTATTATATTATTTCATTTATAATCTAACATATGTCCTGTTGCTTCTGATTTGCTTCCTTGTATTATGCAGTGATATTGTTCCAACATTGTTTATGCTGGGATTGCAGCTTCTTTTTTTAAGGAATTTAATAACAGAAAATCTTCAGTTTTTTTTAATTGCTTTTGTAATTGCTTAAAATTAAGACATTAAACAAAGAAATACTGCTCAGGATGTATTCTTCCAGTGAGCTTTCCAATTCACTTCAGCTATCCAGGCCTGCTCTAATTGATATCACTCTGTTCAGTCTCTTTCTTAATCATCAATTTTTCTTTCCTGAAGCCACAGAAAGTGTCTTATAAAACTATTCATTGACA
Source organism: Propithecus coquereli (assembly GCF_000956105.1). Taxonomy (NCBI): domain Eukaryota; kingdom Metazoa; phylum Chordata; class Mammalia; order Primates; family Indriidae; genus Propithecus; species Propithecus coquereli. The sequence continues at coordinate 3,794,196 of NW_012142746.1, forward strand.
ACACAAATTCCAGTTTTTAATCTTAACTGAAAATGCATTTCACTGTCCTTGAGCACAAGTGTGGATTCTATGTAGCGCTATTAAATGTACTAGATTAAATAGCAGTGGTGAATTTAGTTCAATGGTTTTGTAATTTAGTCATTTTTCTCCCCAAATCAAATGTGCTACCTGAGAAGAACAAAACCCTAAAGACACAATGCTTAGCTATATTTCTATTACCACCAAACCAGTTCTAGTTGTATGTGTGGGATGTGGGACCCGTACCTCTTCAACATGTGGGGTGGTACTGAACCTCAAGCATCATAGCTAATATGACACTGAGGTATACCTTCCCTCAAATTAACAGTCCTCACCAACCCATCGACCCCTTCTGAAAAGTTAAATGCTCTTATGGTTTCCAGATAAATTTTGGCTGTTTGTAGGATGAAGTCACCTAAACGTGGAACATCTAATGTGTACTCTGAGCACCACCCAGTGGCCAAAGCATATACTGGAAATGATGTGTGCATTCTTTTGGGATTGGCTGTCATGAAAGCTGGAGGAAGGAAAATGCGAGCTGCTGAAATACAGCTGATATTAATTTGGGGTTAAAATTGTCATGGAATACCTAAAAACAAGTTCTCAAAGTTACAACAGTGAGATTGAACTTAAGCAAAGAGAAAAGGGCAAAAAAAAAAAAAAAAACCCAGAACGTAAAATGAGAAAGTAAGTAAAAAACAGTAAAATGCATGTGTAGGAGGGCTTAAGTAAGATAAAGGAGAAACAAGAGAAAACGAAGAAAAAAGAAAACGAATTAGGGACAAATATAATGGATCTAGTGTCATAGGTGGCCGTAATGTATGGAAGGGAGAAAAATAATTACATTTCTTAATAACTCTTAAGTTTCAAATGTTGTGTACCTTAACGTTAATTTAAGTCTCACGGATACTTAATGGGGTATGTATCGTCATCCTACTTAAAAGATAAAAAACAGGGAACATGTAGGCTTTAGGGAAAATGATTAAGAAACCTAACTCAGTTTGACCTGATTGTAAAACTCAATCTCTTGCTTTAAACTGTTCCAGAATATTACTAAAAGAAACCTATTTACTATACTAAAACAGCAGTTCTCAGCTGCACATTGGAATTAACAGGGAAGTGTTAAGACATACTAATGCCTACGTCTCACTGAAAGAGATTTTGATTTAATTGGTCTGGGGGCTATGACCTGATAATAGGGATTTTTAAAGCTCCTTGGGTGATTCTCATGGGCACCAAATTTTAAGGACGCCTCTACCTAAGCACTTGACTTTCTTGCCCACCTCTCACTAGTCATGTAGTTCAGCAGGTTCCTAAAAAATTGTAATAATTTTATCAACATTAGATCTTTTAATTTAAAATTTCAAATGTAATTAATTGAACAACTTCATAAAAGGAGATTCTCTTTCAGATCATTCACGTCAAAAAGTTTGTACTTTTTTTTTTACAGTTCTCCTGGCACCAAAATGTATTTCTTTTCCTTTTTAATTTATTTTTTAATTGAAAAACAAAATTGAATGCATTCATGGTGTACATGATGTTTTAAAATATGCAGACTTTTGAGAAGAATTAACAAGAATTAATGTGATTGGCAATTCTCTGCCCTTTTCTCATATCTGGAGGCCACTCCTGTTCTCTTTTCTTTAGTAAAGTGAACTGTATCTTTATCATCACAAGGGAAAGAAGACACCATCTATTAATTTTAGGACTGTTTCTGTCCAATGAGATGGCATATAGCCACAACTGCCACCCCGACAGCAATTTCCCCTTCTTCAAGTGTCTAGGCCTTTTGCACACACTCGGTTTATCTGTCAGAAATACCATTGCTCTTTTCTGTCAAAATATAAAGTGAAAAAAAGTTTCTTCGACTATTCCCTATATACAGCTATTTTGTATCAAATATATTATGTCCTCAGAGGATTTATAGAGATATAAAAAATAGAGTGGGATTATTCAGAAATCATGGCCTAATTTCAGAGTGTCATTGTACTGATGAGCTATTTAATAGCAAACATATGTGTGTTTTTCAAGGACCAAATTTGGTGAAGCTGTTTGCCAAACACACGTCTGTATTTACTTATATTGGTTTTTTGGTCTCTTAAACAAGCTGATTCATCTCCTAGGCCACATCGGTTTGTTTTGCATATGTGCAGGACTTAAAGTGCTGTACAGTACTTCCTGTTAGGGTTGCCACTTATCTGTGCTCTACTCCATTAAATCTCACAGACAATAGTGCATACCACAAACCAATGGCATAGAAAAAGAAAAATACAGTCAGCCCTCCATATCCATGGGTTCCACATCTGCAGATTGAACCAACTGTGGATCAGAAAAGTTCTGAAAAAAAAAAAACCCAAACTAATAAAAGTTAACAATACAACAATAAAAAAACAAATTTTAAAAATATAGTATAACAACTATTTATATAGCAGTTACATTTTATTAGGTATTATAAGTAATTTAGAGATGATTTAAAGTGTGTGGGAGAATGTGCAAAGATGATATGAAAATACTGCAACATTTTATATAAGGGACTTGGGCATCCATGGATTTTGATATCTTTGGGGGGGGGGTCCTAAACTTAATTCGCTGGGGATACCAAGGGACAGCTGTGTATTTCAAAATTTCATGTTCAAGGATCCCAGAGTTTCTGTATAGCTATAAAATAATATATAAGCCTATATATTTCTACAAATCATCAGGAGTAACAACAAAAATATTGTAAAGTTAGGACACATTAAACTTTTAATAGTGTCTTCTAAAGAGTTTTGGTAATGCTATGATTAAGCAAGAAATAAAAATAAATCCTATAAAATCAAAACTGAAAACCTCAAAATCCCATTTTTAATAATCACAATTTCAAAACGATGTTTATGCTTTTTATTTCAAGTATGCAAACATTGAAGATATATGTATTAGAAATCTTTGTATTTCTTTTATTACTGTTAACTACAAATTGAGTACTAAGAAAAGGTGTGTGTGTGTGTGTGTGTGTGTGTGTGTGTGTGTGTATCTTGGTGCTAATATCGTTATTATGGGAAAGCACACACATACACATGCACACACATATAGTAAGGCCAGAAAAAGAGCCATTAATGACTCTGGATTATATGTGTATACGTGAGGGGCCATACTATCATTATAATGTCTTCAAAATGTCCAATTGCTAACATTTATGAGTGTACTCTAGAAAACAAAATATTCTTCATTTTCCCTAAGTGAAAGAAGAGATTCTTCCTTAGACTTGGAATCATTTTCAGGCACTTACCAATGGCATTATGTTGAATAGTGACTATATTCCTTCATTGGTTATTTATTGTTCACTTTCAACACTTCATTTTGATTTATTTCTGCCTTTTCTCTTTCAATAAAGGATTTGACATAAATGTACATTATTAAATAAATTGAGACACATGCATATTTTAAAGGGTAATTTGGAAAGCAACATTGCTTTGAAAGGGTAAATGGGAAGGATAATAAAGTAACTCAAAGCATTTAAAAGAAAAAAATCTTAAGAAAGAAGTTGAAGATGAGAAAATAAATGCCTTTTATTTAATAAAATAAGAAAGAACAAAGCTAAAGAAAGTAGACTGCCAATGCTCACATTTCAATTGCATGGTGCTTCATAGTACACAATACTGTAATATGAGTTCCCAAATTAAGTTTTAGTCTAATTCTGCTACCATGATACACTGTGACTTTGAAAAAGTCACTGAACCTCTCTTGGCCTTGTTTTCCCCTTAGGTATAAGGTGCTTTCATTAGATAAGTGATGTTCAAACTAAAGAAGTAGTATCCTCTAATGGTCAAGAACACAGACTCTGGAGACATAAGGCCAAGATTTGAAACTCATTACTGACATTTCCTAGTTGTGTGACCTTCTCATGTATAAAGTAATATACTTTCCTCATGAAGTTCTTGAAAAGATTGAATATGTTAAGCTATGTTAGATGCTTGAGGTAGTGCCTAGTACCTGGAAATCGCTACATTAGCTACTATTATTGTTATCATTTCAAACTGTACTCAGCTGAGCCAAATGTCTCCTTGGCTCTTCCCCAGGAGCTCCATTGGGTGAGCAGGAGAGAAAAAAAGGTGCTATTAAGAATATGACTATGTGAATAATGCTGCAATGAACATGGAAGTGCAGATATCTCTCTGGTATACTGATTTCATTTCCTTTGGATATATACCCAGAGTGAGATTTCTGATAATATGGTAGTTGTATTTTCAGGTTTTCGGGGAACCTCCAGACTGTTTTCCATAATGGCTGTAACTCCTGTTCTCTTTTCTTTAGTAAAGTGAACTGTATCTTTATCATCACAAGGGAAAGAAGACACCATCTATTAATTTTAGGACTGTTTCTGTCCAATGAGATGGCATATAGCCACAACTGCCACCCCGACAGCAATTTCCCCTTCTTCAAGTGTCTAGGCCTTTTGCACACACTCGGTTTATCTGTCAGAAATACCATTGCTCTTTTCTGTCAAAATATAAAGTGAAAAAAAGTTTCTTCGACTATTCCCTATATACAGCTATTTTGTATCAAATATATTATGTCCTCAGAGGATTTATAGAGATATAAAAAATAGAGTGGGATTATTCAGAAATCATGGCCTAATTTCAGAGTGTCATTGTACTGATGAGCTATTTAATAGCAAACATATGTGTGTTTTTCAAGGACCAAATTTGGTGAAGCTGTTTGCCAAACACACGTCTGTATTTACTTATATTGGTTTTTTGGTCTCTTAAACAAGCTGATTCATCTCCTAGGCCACATCGGTTTGTTTTGCATATGTGCAGGACTTAAAGTGCTGTACAGTACTTCCTGTTAGGGTTGCCACTTATCTGTGCTCTACTCCATTAAATCTCACAGACAATAGTGCATACCACAAACCAATGGCATAGAAAAAGAAAAATACAGTCAGCCCTCCATATCCATGGGTTCCACATCTGCAGATTGAACCAACTGTGGATCAGAAAAGTTCTGAAAAAAAAAAAACCCAAACTAATAAAAGTTAACAATACAACAATAAAAAAACCAATATATGCAACAGGAGTCAAGACTGTAGGAAAAAAAACCCAACATAGGCTGCGTGCAGTGGCTCACGCCTGTAATCCTAGCACTCTGGAAGGCTGAGGCAGGAGGATTGCTTGAGCTCAGGAGTTGGAGACCACCCTGAGCAAGAGTGAGACCCCGTCTCTACAAAAAATAGAAAAAAAAATAGCAGTGGTGTGCACCTGTCGTCCCAGCTACTGGGGAGGCTGAGGCAGGAGGATTGCCTAAGCCCAG
>NW_012142746.1:3799552-3807660 GCF_000956105.1 Propithecus coquereli
AAAATATAGTATAACAACTATTTATATAGCAGTTACATTTTATTAGGTATTATAAGTAATTTAGAGATGATTTAAAGTGTGTGGGAGAATGTGCAAAGATGATATGAAAATACTGCAACATTTTATATAAGGGACTTGGGCATCCATGGATTTTGATATCTTTGGGGGGGGGGTCCTAAACTTAATTCGCTGGGGATACCAAGGGACAGCTGTGTATTTCAAAATTTCATGTTCAAGGATCCCAGAGTTTCTGTATAGCTATAAAATAATATATAAGCCTATATATTTCTACAAATCATCAGGAGTAACAACAAAAATATTGTAAAGTTAGGACACATTAAACTTTTAATAGTGTCTTCTAAAGAGTTTTGGTAATGCTATGATTAAGCAAGAAATAAAAATAAATCCTATAAAATCAAAACTGAAAACCTCAAAATCCCATTTTTAATAATCACAATTTCAAAACGATGTTTATGCTTTTTATTTCAAGTATGCAAACATTGAAGATATATGTATTAGAAATCTTTGTATTTCTTTTATTACTGTTAACTACAAATTGAGTACTAAGAAAAGGTGTGTGTGTGTGTGTGTGTGTGTGTGTGTGTGTGTGTATCTTGGTGCTAATATCGTTATTATGGGAAAGCACACACATACACATGCACACACATATAGTAAGGCCAGAAAAAGAGCCATTAATGACTCTGGATTATATGTGTATACGTGAGGGGCCATACTATCATTATAATGTCTTCAAAATGTCCAATTGCTAACATTTATGAGTGTACTCTAGAAAACAAAATATTCTTCATTTTCCCTAAGTGAAAGAAGAGATTCTTCCTTAGACTTGGAATCATTTTCAGGCACTTACCAATGGCATTATGTTGAATAGTGACTATATTCCTTCATTGGTTATTTATTGTTCACTTTCAACACTTCATTTTGATTTATTTCTGCCTTTTCTCTTTCAATAAAGGATTTGACATAAATGTACATTATTAAATAAATTGAGACACATGCATATTTTAAAGGGTAATTTGGAAAGCAACATTGCTTTGAAAGGGTAAATGGGAAGGATAATAAAGTAACTCAAAGCATTTAAAAGAAAAAAATCTTAAGAAAGAAGTTGAAGATGAGAAAATAAATGCCTTTTATTTAATAAAATAAGAAAGAACAAAGCTAAAGAAAGTAGACTGCCAATGCTCACATTTCAATTGCATGGTGCTTCATAGTACACAATACTGTAATATGAGTTCCCAAATTAAGTTTTAGTCTAATTCTGCTACCATGATACACTGTGACTTTGAAAAAGTCACTGAACCTCTCTTGGCCTTGTTTTCCCCTTAGGTATAAGGTGCTTTCATTAGATAAGTGATGTTCAAACTAAAGAAGTAGTATCCTCTAATGGTCAAGAACACAGACTCTGGAGACATAAGGCCAAGATTTGAAACTCATTACTGACATTTCCTAGTTGTGTGACCTTCTCATGTATAAAGTAATATACTTTCCTCATGAAGTTCTTGAAAAGATTGAATATGTTAAGCTATGTTAGATGCTTGAGGTAGTGCCTAGTACCTGGAAATCGCTACATTAGCTACTATTATTGTTATCATTTCAAACTGTACTCAGCTGAGCCAAATGTCTCCTTGGCTCTTCCCCAGGAGCTCCATTGGGTGAGCAGGAGAGAAAAAAAGGTGCTATTAAGAATATGACTATGTGAATAATGCTGCAATGAACATGGAAGTGCAGATATCTCTCTGGTATACTGATTTCATTTCCTTTGGATATATACCCAGAGTGAGATTTCTGATAATATGGTAGTTGTATTTTCAGGTTTTCGGGGAACCTCCAGACTGTTTTCCATAATGGCTGTACTAATTTACATTATCACCAACAGTGTACCAGGGTTCTCTTTTCTCCATATTCTCACCAACACTTGTTATCTTTGGCCTTTTTGATAATAGCCATTTTAATAGGTATGAGGTTATATCTCATTGTAGTATTAATTTGCATTTCCCTGATGATTAGTGATTTTAAGCTTTCTTATACCTGTTGGCCACTTGTGTGTCTTCTTTTGAGAAATGTATATCCAGATCCTTTGCCCATTTTTAAATCGGGTTATTTGTTTTCTTGTTATTGAGTTGAATTCCTTATATATTTTGGATATTAACTCCTTTTCAGATGTTTGGCTTGCAAATATTTTCTACTAATCCCTGGGTTGTCTTTTCACTCTATTAATTGCTTCCTTTGCTTTTTAGTTTGATATAAGTCCATTTGTCTACTTTTTCCTGTGCCTATATTTGCTTTGCCTGTGCTTTTAGAGTAATATTAAAAAAGTCAATGCCTAGACCAATGTCATGGAGCTTTTCCTCTATGTTTCCTTCTAGTCATTTTATAGTTTTCAGGACTTATGTTTAAGTCTTTAATCTATTTCGAGTTGATTTTGTATATGGTGTGAATTAAAGATTTGATTTAATTCTTTTGCATGTAAATATCCAGATTTTCCAAAATTGTTTATTGAGGAGACTGTCCTATTTTCATTGTGTGTTCTTGGCACCTTTGTCAAAAATCAATTGACTATAAATTTGTGGGTTTATTTCTCGCTCTCTATCCTGTTCCATTGGTTGATGTGTCTGTTTTTATGCCAGTACCATGCTTTTTTGATTACTGTAGCTTTATGATAGGTTTTGAAATCAAAGACGGTGATGCCTCCAGCTTTGTTCTTTTTGCTCAAGATTGCTTTGGCTATTCGAGGTCTTTTGTAGTTCCATATAAATTTTAAAATTGCTTTGTCTATTTCTGTGAAAAATGTCATTGGAATTTTGACATGGATTGCACTGAATCTGTTGATCATTTGGGGGTAGTATAGATGTTTTAACAATATTAATTCTTCTAATCCATGAACACAAGATTCTCATATTTATTTAAATTACTTTCTTCAATCTTTTATAGTTTTCAGTATACAGATATTTCACCTCCTTGATTAAATTTACTCCTAAATATTTTTGGATGCTAATATAAATGGGATTATTTTCTTAAATTATTTTTCAAAAACTTTGTCATGAGTGTGTCAAAATGCTACTAATCTTCATATGTTTATTTTGTATCCTGTAACTTTACTGAATTTGTTTATTAGTTATAACAGTTTTTTGGTGGAGTCTTTTAGGGTTTTCTGTGTGTAAGATCATGTCATCAGCAAATAGAGACGATTTCACTTCTTCCTTTCCTATTTGAATGCCTTTTATTTCTTTTACTTGCCTAATTGCTCTGGCTAGGACTTCCAGTACTATGGTAAATAGAAGTGGTGAGTGAGCATCCTTGTCTTGGATATTTGCACTCCTATGTTCATTACATCACCGTTCATAATAGCCAATACATGTAATCAACCTAAGTGTCCATCAATGGATAAATGGATAAAGAAAATGTGGTATACATGCACAAAGGGATACTATTCAGCATTAAGATGAAGAAAATTCTGTCATTTGTGACAACATGGGTGGAACTGGAGGACATTATGCTAAGTGAAATAATCCAGGCAGAGAAAGACAAATACTACATGATATCACTTTTACGTAGAATCTAAAAAAATAGTTGAACTCATAGAAGAAGAGAGTAGAATGGTGGTTACCATGGGCTGGAGTTGGGAGTGGGGAGAATGGAGAGATGTTGGTCAAAGGGTACAAAATTTCAGTTAGACAAGAGGAATAAGTTTTGTAGATCTATTACACAAAACATGGTAAGTATGTGAGGTGATAGATATGTTAATTAGCTTGATTTAATCATTCTACAATGTGTATATATATATCAAAACATCACATTGCACACAGCAAATATATATAATCTTATCTTTCAATGTAAAAAAGTGAGGATGAATTTAAAGTTTTCAAATAAAATGTGATTATGCTGGCATAAAGTATATCCTAAAAATCTGAGAGTTTCAGTGGTTCACATATTTCGAGTACAGTGGCCATTTTCAATGCCATACATTTTAAAAGAGCATCCTTTACATAAGTGTAGTTGGATTTTAGCATACATTCATTAAAGCAGTACAATGATTTTAGTAAAATCTTTCAGTAGATTTGCATGTCTTAGGATAACCAATGGGAATTTATTATTTTTTTCCTCAAGACAAACTATTAATTGAAAGAACTTGAAGGATTCTGGAGATGATATGACAAATTCTCTTAGGATAACTTAGACAGAAATATCTGAGAATCCAAGTATGAATCAGGTTCCCTAATTATCAATCCCAAGAGAGGACTCCCACTGTACGGAGAGTAGCAAAGATCATCATTATATCAGCTACCAGAAACATGACTACATATACTTATGCTCACTGTATTCTGGGCTACTGGTTAGGTCCACCATGCACTGGTTACATATTTGTGTAAGTCCAGTGATAGGGACACACTCACACATAAGTGTGAAAAGTTTTGTTACTTACAGATAGACAATAAGGGACAGAAGAAGTCTTGGATCCATTGTGAACTGGTCCCACCAGGCTCAAGAAAGCTGCCCAAGGAGGATGGAGTGTTGAGCGCAAGTGCCCATTTTGCACTGCAGCTGAGGGATGCTGAAAAGCAGCCCGTTTCAGGTTATATACCCTAGGGGTCACAGGACACAATGGGCAGCACTTTGAAGGACATCCTGCTTCTAGGGGAGAGAGGAACAAAGCCTGGGATGTCCTGGGCAGTTCCTCCCTAACTCAAGATGTTGCATTCCTTAGGAGGGACAGAAAGAAGCCATGGGTTGTTTCAGGCAGTTCCTTCCTATATTCGGATATTGCATTCCCAGCATATTCTAAAGATATTCTTTTTGGGGGGGGCATTTTTATTTTTATTTCTTTTTTTATTTCAGGGTATTATGAGGGTACAAACATTAAGGTTACACTTTATGTCTTTGCCTCACCCAAGCGAGGGTTAGATGCATGCCCTTCCCCCCTACAATGCTCCCTGTGTCCTTTAGTTGCAAGTTTACCCCCCATCCCCCTAATCCCTAGAGAGTATTACTGCCATGTGAGCACCCTAGTGTTGATCAGTTAGTACCAATTTGATGGCGAGTACAAGTGGAGCCCATTCTTCTGATCTTGTGGTGCCTCACTTTGGATAATGGGCTTAAGTTTAATCCAGGAAAGTATAAGAGGTTCTAGATCACTGTCGTTTCTTATGATTGAGTAATATTCCATTGTATACATATACCAAATTTTAATAATCCACTCATGGATTGACGGGCACTTGGGTTGTTTCCACATCCTTGTAATAGTGAATTTTGCTGCCATAAACATTTGGGTGCAGATGTCTTTATCATAGAATGTTTTGTGCTCTTTTGGGTAGATGCCTAATAGTGCTATTGCTGGATCGAATGGTATTTCTATTTTTAGCTCTCTGAGGTATCTCCAAATTCTTTTCCACAGAGGTTGCACTAATTTGCAGTCCCACCAGCAGTGTAAGAGTGTTCCTGTCTCTCCGCATCCTTGCCAGCATTTGATGTTTTGGGATTTTTTGATAGAGGCCAATCTCACTGGGGTTAGGTGATATCTCATTGTGGTTTTGATTTGCATTTCTCTAATGATTAGAGATGTTGAACTTTTTTTATATGTTTTCTGGCCATTATTCTGTCTTCTTTTGAAAAGTTTCTGTTCATTTCGCTTGTCCATTTGTTGATGGGGTTGTTTGATTTTTTCTTGTTGATTTTTTTGAGTTCTAGATAGATTCTGGTTATCAGCCCTTTATCAGATGTGTAGAGAGCAAATATATTCTTCAGAACTAAAAGCAAAAAAGAAGAAGAGCTGGGTCAGTCCAAAGTCACCTGGAAGACTGTTGTATACCTAATCCTTCTTTTCCACAAGATTCAAAGTTAATAAAACTTGTTTTAGTGAACATGGCTATCCCTATTCAAGACCCTTAAAGTTTCCACAGGTTTGTATATTAATTAAAATAACAATAGGCATGCAACATATAAATAATAAAATCTCAGCAGTTTAAAACAGTAAAATCTATTCTTCATTCCCATAATATGGGATGTGGGTTTTTCTGATCAGATGATCTCCTACAACTGGTGATGGAGGATCCATTCTCCTTCAAACTATATGGCTTCCTTATCTTTAAAATATGAAGTCCAAGTTCACTGTAAGTATTAATAGCAAGATAACAGAAAGAGAAAGAGAGGGGTATAAGAATACACAAAACAGGTGATGTACATCACTTCTGATACTTGATTGGCCAGAAACCATTTATGTGGCCAAACCTACATTAATGGGAAACTGGCAAATCTTGGTATGTGCCGACGGCGAAAGGAATTGGGTTTGGTAAACAGTTGGTCAGTATCTACTAGAGAATAAAGGTTTTATTTGGTATTACAACATCTACAGAGATTTGGGTGATAGTACAGGGAGAATGGGAGATATGGTTTAGTGAAGAGGGAGAAATTGTCACATCCTAGTTCTCCTAGTGGAAAGGATTTCACTCCAGCAAAAGGGGTGTGTGAATTCATTTACAGAGCTGAAACTTTGGCTCCCTAAGTCAATTTTGGTATGAAAAACCACATAGTTGAGCACAATTTCAGTGGTGTTGGGGACAAAGAAACTCGACAGGCCTTGACAGGCCCAGTCAGTGATGACAGGAAAAAGAGCCTTAAGGCAAAGTACCTTTCTAGATCTCTCAAGTGTTCCCTGGAATATCAGTTTGCCCCCTGGGCAACAAACTGCCAGTGGTGGTTGCAGTGTTTTTGCCACATGAGCTTCTACTCCAGTAATGGGTGAGAGCCACCAAGATTATCCATTTGATAGATGCAAAGATGTCTGACAATTTTTGGCTTTACCACGGTGCTTAGGGGGAAGCAAAGGACATGCTTGCAATAATGAGATGGGATATTGAACTGGTGAAATTTTAAATGGTTATGTGCTTTTATTTTTTCCCTGCTATGGGGGAAGTGGAACGTATAATATATTAATAGTTGCTTTATTAATCACAAAATCATCTGGAAATGTGAGCAATATTAATATAATTTTTATATAGACAGAATTTATCAGTATGATGACAACACTAAGTGTAAATAAATATGGGATCACATACTCATTGCACTAATTCCAAAGTATTCATAAATTTCTTGGGATCAGAATGGAAATTGCTGTTATAGTGAAATCGTATTAAATTATGTCCTGGTTCCTCCGTGTAAGAATTTTTCTCATAAAGCATAAAAAAAAGCCTAAAGATGTGTTCAAAACAGGTGAGAAAACAGGAATGGAATACTGATATTCAAATGACTCTTCTAATTTTCACATATGAAAGACTAGCTATGCTTAAGTCAAATTCCAGGAGTGTAGGTGGATCCTAATGAGACAAATTTACGTGATTTTAAGTGGATTACTGAGGTCTCTGAACCTGTTGGGGTAGGAAGAAATAAAAATTAATTCAAGTGGGATCAGACATCAGAGTCCTAGATGGATTTGATGTGCGGCATAAGAGAGTAGAGGCAGAAGACAGAAAGGCCAACCCATTAAAGATTAAATATTATCCTCTTCTTTGTGTGACACAGTGGATTTGAAAGAGAAAGTGGCAATTCTTTAGGTGCTTCTGAGAGATTAGATACCTCTGTAACTGGAGCAGGCTGTTTTGCCCCCATACCCTCCAAAGCATCAACTGCTTCTCTGGTTTTTGAAATGGTCTAAACTCTATACAATCTTTGAATTTATGGCTAACCCAAAGATGCCCTGTGTCCTAAGACTAATAGGACATATATGTCATATAGGTTATTTCTAAACCGGAAAATTTTGAGAAAGAAAGGAAAGGGATTCTATTAATAATTACTTAGGACAAGAATAAACTAGGTATATTCTGTGCAAACCGGGCCCTAAAAATCTCCCTACTTAAAAAAGAGTTTCTTAAAGTGCTCTGTGAGGAATTACTGCATCAGAATCTCTGAATTCATAAAATGCAGATTCCTGGTTCCAACCTATATCAACTTAAGAATCTTTTGAAACAAGGGCCAGGAATATGCACTTTAAGAAGGCTCCTGGGATAGCCACATGTAGAAGACTGAAGCAGGATCCACACCTTTCACCTCTCACAAAAATCAACTCACGCTGGGTAACAGATTTAAACCTAAGGAGT
>NW_012142746.1:3808795-3820678 GCF_000956105.1 Propithecus coquereli
TCCTGAAACTCAAGTGTTTCTATGCCTGTGAAAATTTTCATGGTCTTAGAGAGCAAAACAAACAGGAACAGTGTTAAAGTAAGCCTGCCTCATCCAGTTGAAATGGTCATAGTAGTATTTGCAAATGAGTTCAACCAGCATAAGAGACAGCTTGTTGTATCAGCTGAAACATTTTCTCCTTTCATTGCTTTTCTTACTTCAATCTTAAATTATGTACTATAGATGGCTAACTTTCACTGATACAGAGCTAGAATAAGTATTTTGTATATTTTTGCATTTTATCAATTTTGCTTTTTTTCTCTGAACTCCTAGAAGATTAGTGTGGGTGATATTAATGTATCTTTCTAACTTTACGAAAAAGTTTTGCTAACATACTGTAATCTCAGGCTTTCTAATCTTAGTCTTCATAATGAAATGTTTATATTTAAACATCTTTCAGATATAAGACATTGTGCCTAAATTCTGGATTGAAAAACAACAATGTTCTCAAAAAATAAAACTCTAATTTAGAAAGAAAATCTCTGTCTACATGTGTTTATTTAACCATGGGGCACACACTCTCAGTACATACTTTGGAAGTTTAAGAAGATGTGTAAATTTATAGCCACTGTTTTTTCAGGGCCCACAGCAGGCTTTCTTGTATTTGTTCTAAGACAAATGAAAGGATGGTGACTTTATTGGTGCGACAGTGAAGAATCTAAGTCTATATAATGCTTTTGACATTTATTTGATGCCTCATTTAACTTAAGCTAGAAAATCAATCTTCCCCCTCCAGATGAAATCTCAGCAGGTCTTTGGGTAAGAACAGAATCACTAGATCACCCAGTCTCCTTTGTAGACTTCTGAGCTTTTTTGTTATTTCTGACTGTAGATATTTTCTTCACAGAGGGAAGTCTGTTTTAAACTTGTTGATCAGCTCCCCTCAATCAAGACAAGCAGTATTGTGAAAATTCAGCATGAATTTGTACTCCCAATTCAAGAAATTTTAATAATCATTAGCATTCTTGACAGTAGTCAATTCAATTCAATCTAAGTATCAATTCCAGTATTTAGTATTTATTAAATGTAAGGCATGTTATTAGATGCTGGGAATGCAAAGATGGATGTATTTTAAGGAACTGATTTGTCATTACAGTATAACAAATGATCGAACTATATGGAGGTAACATATGTGTGTAGTTATAGAATTTTAAGGAGGGAAAAGAGAAAAATAGGTTTTAATAATGAGGTCATTTATGCGTTTGGGTTTTAAAGGATAAATAGGAGTTCTACTAAGTAACGAAAGAGAAATAAACATTCCAACAGTGAAAACAGTAACTGCTACCAGTTGTAAAACAACAAGCATAGTAGGCTTTAATCACTGGTATATAAAGTATTAAGAAATTAGCTAAATTGCCAGATCAAGGCCAGAAAATGGAGACCTTTTATGACATACTCAGAAATTGGACTTTATCTTCAGGTCACTGGAAAGACATTGAAGTTTTTAGGCAGATAATTGATGACCAAATTTGCAAATAGGAATTATAGTATTGGTAGTTATTTTGAGAATGAACACAAGGGAAAATGTTAAGATGGGAGGGGCAGAAGTAAATGGAGGGCTGCCATAAAAAGCCTAAGTAGTGATGACAAAGATCTGAATCAGGACAATGGAACTTGGTTAAAATGAAGGAATTTAAGAGGTGCCTAGGAAACAGAATTGACTAACTTTGGTCATATATTGGACAGAGAGAAAAGTGGCTAATTTATTGGATAGAGGGAAAAGTGGAAAGAGTAAGGATGTGAGGGATAGACAGAGGGTCAGGAGTACTACAATATTTCTATCTTTGCTTCCTGGACAGAGGCACCAACAATAAATGACACCTGATGTGGAGGCCATATGTTTTAGCCTAAGAAGGAGCAGACAACTTACCAAAAAAAAAAAAAAAGTAGGCAAGTTACCTGAAGATCAGGAGTCTTATGGTTTGTTTAAAATTTATACACAGAAACACATCAATTAATAGCCTCAAAAGTTTGGTGTTTCCTGATGGAGGCTTAGTATGTAAATGATGCTGGCTACTTAGACTGTTTCAGCCTTAGTTAATTCTCAACTCTCTTATAAGTAACATGGGATAGGGCTCATTATCTCAGAAACCTATTTATTGACCTTAATTGTTTAAATAGGAACCACCACTATAGCTGTGCTGTTCACTTATTTCTCTTACCTCTTAGCTTTCCTTCGGAATGTAGCAGTGTAGATCCAGTAGTTTTTTCCTCCTGACAATACTTTTGCTGCTTTGGTCTTTCCTTGATCTCTTGTCAGAAGTCTTCTGGAGGATACTTTGCTTCTCATTTCAGAGATGGGATGTATATCAGGAAGTCTGGAGATTGACAAGAGTATCACTAAAAATTGACTTGGAGGGAAGAAGGCTGAGAATGAGAGGTTTCCTACTTTTAATCAGATTCAATTACTTATAAAATTTGGCCCAGCCATTGTTTCTGACTTGGGAAAACAATGAGTATATGTGAGCAGAATTTGGCTTTTCTATTGTAGCTGGCTGTAATGATGGAGTTTTGGAATCAAAGTTCTCGTTTACTGACTCATTCTAAAGAAGCTTCTGAACAGATTCTACGACTCCAAAGAGGAATGAAAATACCAGACTGGGCAACATAGTGAGACCCTATCTCTACAAAATATTAAAAAAAAAAAATTAGCCAGGCATGGTGGCATGTACCTGTAGTCCTAGCTGCTCAGAAGGCTGAGGCTGGAGGATACCTTGAGCCAAGGAGTACGAGGTTGCTGTGAGTTATGACTGCAGCACTGCACTACAGCCTGGGAGACAGATAAAAAATAAATAAATATAAAGAAAAAGAAAACAAGCAAGATATTTCATTCCCCTTGCATATGAGTAGAAGGAGTTCTGTGGCTTTAGAACTATTAGAATTTACCAAGGCATATGCTCCAATTATCTATTGCAGTGTACCAAACCACTCCAAAACTCAGTGGTAGATAAAAGAGAAAAAAATGTTATAGTCAGGACTTTGTGGGCCAAGAATTATGGGGAAGCATACTGGGAAAGTCTCATCTCTGCTCTACTGGAGCTTCAGCTGCTCTGGCTTCGATGGCTAAAGGCAGAATAGATGACTTGACTGAGGTTATATGTCTGGGAGCCTTGATTTCATCTAAGGTTTTCTTTGTGTCACATTTATTGGGGCTGGAATGTCTTAGATGGCATCTTCACTCATATGTCTGCTCCCTGGGCTGGGATAGTTGGAACAGATGGGGCTGATGTTCTCTCCCCTTCTCTTCACTTTCTCCCTTTCTCCCTCTCTCAAACTTCTCCATGTAGCTTGGGATTTGTCATAACCTAGAAATCTCAATGTAGTTGGAATCGTGACATAGTAACTAGCTTCACCCAGAGTGAAGATTTCAAGAGGCTTATGTGGTAACTTGTCATGTTTCCTATGGCTTCCCCTCAAAATTTCAAGAATGCCTTTCCTGTTGTATTCTCTTGATTGAGTAAGTCACTATGTTAGCCAAAATTCAAGAAGAAGGGAATCATACTCTATCTTTCAGTGGGAGGAGTAGCAAAGATTTTGTAGTCATATTTAGCATGCCAGCACACATGATGAAAAAACTTTATTAAGATGACTTTTCAATTGAAGTAGAAATTACTTTCTCTTCATTGTCTGAAGTGCAATGCTCTCTGGGTGAAAATAAAAAAAAGGAAGGTCATAGTATTTAAAGTTCTTTGCATTCAATCTGATTTTCAAGATAATAGATTAGGGATCTTTTTATTATGTAATAGTTTTCCCACACCAGAGACCAATGATAACATTAGCAGCTATTCACTGAGCAACTATAATTGCTAGACACTCTGCTCGTGTTTTACTTATTTGATCTCAAGTCCCATGCAAGTTAGTTATTATTACTCTCACACTCTCATGTTGCAAAGGAAGGCATTGAGGCCAAAGCAAATTAAGTCATTTTCTTTGAGCTACAGTGATAGAGGATATGTTTAGATTCAAACAAAGTCTATGGGATAGATACAGGTACTAGATTTCAATCTAAATATGAGTCTCAGGTTAATTGGCATCATAATCCTGCTACTTACATAGGCTTGACACTTGGGAATTGTTTTCATCTCCTCGTTATGCTTACATCTAATTACGAAAATAAAAATGTGTTTATTTTGCAAAGTCTCATTCCACTTATGATTTCCTTTCTTCCTGGCACTATCCCACTTTAGATCCTTGATAGCTTTTCTATTACTGCTGTCTCAGTGGATGTTTGCTTCTAGGCTTTCTCCAATTTTGAGCTATCTTACACTGTTTTCAGAGCCATGATTCAACTCTGCCTGTCACAAGCAAGTTACTTCATATCTCTGCAAATTAGTCTCATTATTTATAAATATCTCACTTCCTAGTATTGTTGCGAGAAATAAATAAAATTATATTTTATGTATATAATTTTGCTTGTTGCCTATATATATAGATATATTTAGAAACTAATTTTGTGGTTCCAATGATGAAACTGATATTAGGTTTTCATCACTCAAAATGTGTGAACACAGAAAACACAAAAATGGATGAGCAGCACAAAGGCTCGTAATATATGAGTAAAACCAAATCAAGCAAGGTGTCATATACAGATTCACAGGTTGTACGCCGTAAGACCTCAGAGGCCACCATTTATGTAAACGATAAAGTGAATGGCACTCCTAGATACGCACAGCGCAGACTGTACAACTGAACATGCTGGCCTTGAAAGCAAGCTTTAATGCTACCTTCTTCTTTTCTTAAACCCAACAGGAATAAGAGAAGAGGATGGGATACTGAGCTCCAGGGAGAGTAAATCGTTATTTATTATTAGTTCTTCCCCAGGCGTAGCATTTTTCACGTCCATATTGTAGTGAGGTTGTTGATTTTGTGCAGCAACCTACCGTCACAGAGAACATGGCTGTCTCTTTTACCCAGAGGAAGAGTAGCATTTCTATCAGCAGGTGTAACAGGGTCTGGTGTGGGTAATCATTCAGTTCACATCTCTCTCATGTGGACTCTCCCTTTTATGGTGCTAACTGGGTGTTGTAATAGCTTTTATGGAGAGTCACTGAGTGTGCAGAGTCTGGGTTGTCTATCCAAAGAAACCCACCAAATTTTTAAATTGTATTTCAAAAACCTTTCTGTATTTCAAGCATAGCATTTTGCTTAAATCCAAACTACTGTATTATAATCACGTTGCATCTTCTACTTCAATTTTAGTGCCCACAGCCCTCAACAAATTTAGTGGATTTCAGGTTGAACAAAGGGAGATAGTCTTTTAAAAAGTGGCATTTGCACTGGGAGGAAAGGTTGGGCTCCATTAGGGTGGGATTTCCTGGGGCCTCTTTACCACACATGATCCTACTCCTTCCATACACTGTAACCTCTCTCTTCAAACAGCTTTGAGAGCTTATTGTACATAGGATAAAGTAAAATGTGTAAGTCCTTCCTAATATCACTTTAACTCTCCCAATATCACTGCATTTTCATCTTTCAAGTCCCAGCTTAAATGCCATTTCCGTGGAGGGGTCTTCCTGACCAGCTTATCTAAAATAAAAGCATACTTGCTATACTCTATCACAGACCTCTAGTTCTTCCTCCAACTATATGTGTGTGTGTATGTATATATATGTGTATATATAATTTTATATAATAATAATAATTATTATAATTATATAATAATAATAATTATATAATATACACATATATATACATACACACACACCGCCCCCCTAAGAATGGCCCAACCTGTTTTTTGCCTATTCGGTTTCTGAAACATACTAGATACTAAATGAATATGTGTTTTATAGAGAAATAAAGGAAGGAAGGAAGGAAGGAAGGAAGGAAGGAAGGAAGGAAGGAAGGAAGGAAGGAAGAAGGAAGGAAGGAAGAAAGGAAGGAAGGAAGACAAGCTCTACCTACATCCCCCTGATATGCTATCACTCCTTCCATGCCTTTGTTCACATCGCAGGCTGTGGCTGCAATGTTCTACCCTTTACTCCCTAGTTCATATCAAACCCATATGCAATATCTATATCCTTCTAGTCCCATATTGAATATAGTGCCCTTCAAGATGCCCTAAAAATCTTCTGTTTACATAAGTTTTTGCCATTCTTCATCTTCCTAAAGTATTTATCTCCTCTTAGACACTTATAACTGAGCAATGTGTGCACTTGCCTTCTATTAAATGATAAACTCCATTAATGCAAGAACCAGGCATTATTATGTGCCCCCCATAATGCCTAACATTAAATGTTACACACAGTAGAAACTCAATAAATATTTGATTAGTT
Organism: Propithecus coquereli; assembly: GCF_000956105.1. Classification (NCBI taxonomy): domain Eukaryota; kingdom Metazoa; phylum Chordata; class Mammalia; order Primates; family Indriidae; genus Propithecus; species Propithecus coquereli. Next base: position 3,815,107 of record NW_012142746.1, read on the forward strand.
GAACTTAGTCCGCTATATATTGACAAATCTATGTGCTATTGAGTCGGATTCTGATCTCCCTCACTCATTAGCTATGTGACCATGGGCAAGTTATTTAATCTCTTCTAGCCTTAGTTTCCTTATTTGTAAATGGTAATAATAACTAAATCAGTGGGGTGTTGTAAAGATTAGATGATATTCTATTTAAAGCAAATAAAGTAAATGAGATACTACATGCAAAGGTGTTTCCTGCTTAAGGTCAGGAATCCATCTGTGAGTATCAATTTGTGTTAAAATATTAACCAGGAAATGGACAAATACAGGTGGATTATTAGGGCAGTGAAACTACTGTGTATAATACTATAATGGTAGTGTTAAATTAAATTTGGCCAAAGCTGCCTCCATACTTTGAATCCCTGCATAGCAAACTTCAACATAACTTAATATGTAAACAATCTGCAACCTAACTTAGAGTGTATTCTTGTAACAAATAGCTGAGTCTCAGCCAATCACAGGCTGCCAACAGATCAGATCATGTTGATATAAGGCAAATGCCTTATTACATCATGTCCAAATAGGCAAATGCTCAGCTATAATCAATAAAGCTATTTCTGTAAATCATTTCCTTTTTCTGTTTATAAATACTTCCTGGGGCACGGTGGTTCATGCCTGTAATCCTAGTACTTTGGGAGGCTGAGGTGGGAGGGTTTCTCAAGTCTAGAAGTTCCAGATCAGCATGAGCAACATAGCAAGACTGTGTCTCTAAAAAAACAAACAAACAAATAACCCCCTCCCTCCAAAAAAGGGTATAGATAATGCTGCCTGGCCAGGTTGCTGAGTAGAGCTCTCTGAACCTCTCTGAACTGGTTTTGAGGACTGCCTGAGTAATGAATCCTTCTTTGTGCAAATATACCCAGCTAAATTTAATTTGTCTAAAATTTTTCTTTTAACAGTGGATACATGCCACACAAATTTGTCAATATATTGTGTACGACTGTGGTCCCCAACCCCCAGGCTGCAGACTGGTACCAGTCCATTGGGCAGCAGAGCTCTGTCCCACCACCCCCATCCATGGAAAAGTCTTCCATGAAACTGGTCCCTGCTGCCAAAAAAGTTGGGGACCTCTGGTGTACAATACTAAAAGTGAACCCTAATGTAAACTATGGACTATAGGTTCATAGTTTTGATAATGATGTGTCAATGTAGGTTCATGAATGTACCAAATGTACCAAACGGAGAAGGCTATGCATGTGTGGGAACAGGGGGCATGTAGGAAATCTCTGTACCTTCTGATCAATTTTTCTACGAATCTGAAATGGCTCTAAAATGTAAAGTCTTTTAAAAATATTAACCAGGAAATTATTTCCTACTATTTTATATAAAAAAGTTCATGTTTTCCCAACAATCCCAATAAATTTCCTGAAATGGACTAAAATAAACAAATAAAAATATCTATTATGTTACAATTAAGTGTCTGAGGTGATGGATACTGCAATTACACTGATTTGATTAATTCACGTTGTATGTCTGTATCAAAACATCGCATGTACCCTGTAAAGTTATACAGCTATTATTGTGTACCAATAATAATAAAAAATAAAAAATATATATTTAAAACCATCACTTCCTAATCACCTGACAATACATATGGTGTTAACATACATTGATTTGTTTGCAGCGACACGGCCTCTTTTAACCCCAGTAATATCAGAGTTGCACATTCCTTTCTGTGACATGTTGCAGGCATTTCAACATGTTTACAGAAGATTCTGAAGTTTTAACAAATGTTTTTGGAATGTAACTCAAGATTTTCCCCAATCATTGTGTTATTATAAAAGTTATCTTGAGTTTGGAGATATAAGTATGTTTTATTTCTGTAAAACTATTGGCTGGAGAACATTTGATTGAAAAATAATTATATTCTCTGCAATGGAAGTATTAAAATCAAGAGCTCTTCTAACAGGAAAACAATAAACAGGAGATAGTTTATGGGATGCATCTCCTTACAGAAATTGCTAAACACAGTATGCGTCCTAATAAATGTTATTTTCTAATGTCCTTCTGTCCTCAACCAAAGTAATTGTAAACGAAAGATTAAATTTAACTTAACCTTCACTTATTAAATTTAATTAAAGCATTCACTTTTATTTTTTTAAGAATTTAAATCAATTATGCAAAAATATATCCAAGGTTTTTATTGACGATGACATCCATTCTGGTCCATCTAGCTCACTTGCACTTCCACATAGCCTGAGTCAGTCTACTTTTAAAATTTTCCAAGAAATCTGAATGTTTCCTAGTTAATAGTTAGGAAACAACTAGCGTATGTGTCCTGCTATAAAAAAAGTTATGGTAGACAGAAAGAATATTCTATTTATCTACTTATGGTACAGCCTGAGGATAGAGCAGTCAAATACTATTTGTAATTTTTGTGTAAGAGTCAGCAAAGCTGTCTTTGACAAAAACATCTATTTTCTCTGACTTAAATAAAATACTTTAATAGACAATTGTGGCTGAAAGAACTGATTGATACCTGACAGGAGGTTCTCCTCATATTGATTATATGTAAAAATACCTAAGAGGAGAAATAGGAGGTGGAGATGGGACTGATAGTAACCATCAGCAAATTTCAAAACTCAAATGACAATTGTGTTGTCAGCAGGGTGTTCAGCACAGAAAATAGTTTCAGCACTGACACTATCTTCTAAGGTTCGGTATTCATCTATGGATATACCAAATATCTGTGCGAAGACTGTAATGTGGTGGAACAAAAACTGAACGTGTAATCAGTACATTGGATTAAGTTCCAGTTGGGTTCTTACTATCAGTGCTGTTTTGGAGAGTTACAGCTCTGGGAATAAAATTCTTTGTCTTCAAATTATCTCTAAGCATCTTTTGAATTCTAAATTTCTATGAAACTCTGATCCTGTTTTGTCATTTTAGGGATACCATATGTAGAAAGACAACTAGCTAGAGTAATGGATATATGGATGGGTGTGTAAAAAGATGGATGAATATGTAGATATATACACACACATCCACAATATACATATATATTTATATATATATTTATGAATATATGTGTGTGTATATATGCAAGCAGATAGTTTATATATATATATATATATTTATGAATATATGTGTGTGTATATATGCAAGCAGATAGTTATTTACATGCATGTATGTGTGTATAAAGTGACATCACAGATTCTCTTGGTCATAATTTTTCTTTCACAAATATGAAAATTTTTGGCTTGCAAAAATGATACTAAATAACCCATTACTTATTATTGAAGAGGTAAGGCAAATGGGCCTTGAAACAGGCATTTAGGTTTTGAAAGATGCTATTAAGGTAATCCAAAATATTCATATACATATATTTTGAAAATGCTTCTTGGTGGCTACACAATATAAAAAGTGAATAAAGAAGGTATCATGAATATATCCATAGAGAATTCTAATATTATTGAAAGTGGGAAGTGTTAACTAATTGACAATGAGGATTCTGTCCTTGCCAAAATAATAACTTTCCCTTTTGATATACAGTGTAGTGTGCATACTATTTGTAGAAACACAGTTTTTAGCAATGATCTTATAAGAACGAAGCTCATATAAATAACGAACAAATAATGAAATCCACATTTTACTCGTTTAGTCAACATACTCAGGCTAATGGGACATTAAAGATCTCACAGTCATTAATTTTACAGAATATTTTATTAAATATATATAATTACACACTGAGTGGAGAGACATTTAGATCTGCCTTGTGGACAGATTGAGTCCATTTCTGTGAAGCAATTGGCTTTATTTGAGTGGCATAGGCCCATCAGTATGAGGTTTCAAGTAATCAACTATCTGTGTATTTTGGGGAGTTTAGAAATAAGAGTTTAGATGGGTGTCTTAAAGGGCTGAAGCTGAAAATGACCATATAAGGATAGCACTTCAATGTTGGAAAAAAATCTCACTTTTTAATGTAAAAAATACAACAATTGAGTAGTTTGATGAGTTTAAAACAAGTCTCAAGTTTAGAGACTGACAAAAATAAGACTTTAAACCCATGCTTCTGTGACCAATTCTCTTCCCACCATATTATGCATTTTCCCTCCAGATCAGTTAAATTGAAACATGCATGCACACACACACACACACACACACACAAAACATAAAGACCCAGGGTTCAGTCTTCAAATCAACTTGCTTTTATCCATATGGAAACAGTGTACATTGAATCATTTAAACATTTTTCAGAGCAGATAAGACAAATCTTATTTCTCCCACTTGGTTCTAGGTATTGCTTAGCCTTCTTCAAAGGTGTGTAACTATTCATTAGGGATTTTACCTATTGTTCGCATTCAACTTTGTGATGACTGTGTTGTGAATTCTGTCTTGAGAGGTAACCTTACACGGTGAAGTATTTCGGTAGGTAAACACAAGGAGAGAACACTGGAAAGAAGGTGTTGGAGAATGTATGATGAGTTATTGCTTGTGTACTATGATTATGCCTGAATGGCCATTTTTATTAATATGAACTTGCATTACATGCTTGATGTAGGATACATGTAGACTCCCTTAAATTTGGATATCACTGTGACAAATGTATCTCCAGCCATAAATTTAGATACTGAAGTGCCTAAGGATCCCTGAAAGCCATGTATCTTTGTATTTTCTTGATTTTGACTTTTTGTGTGTGTGAAAATCAAAAAAAAAAGTGGAATTTTTTTTCACGTAGTGATTTCTGTTCATTCTTTGCTTCTCAGTTAACACCTCCTCCAGGAAGCCTTCCTTGACTGTCCCTTCCCTCCCTAGGAAATGATGAGTTCTCCTCCTCTTTACAATCAAAGCTCCCTGGACAATCCTTTCTCATACCTCTTATAGTAAGATATCAAATTGTGGATTTACTTGTCTAAATCCTCTTTAGTCTGTGAAATAACTGAGTGCATTGGATGAATCTTCTAACACTGTCTCTTCCAGTGTCAAGCACAAAAGAGCCAACTGATATGTAGCTTTAAAAAAGTATCTTGTATATTTTGTGAGTGTTTGATACATTTGTGCACGAAATAACTGAGGCTACCTATCACAAGGAAAGAATTAATGTTAAAGATGAGTTACAGGCAATGAAAAGAGGATTTTAGAAAAGAGAACAAGATTTAAGATTATCAACAGTTTTTTAGCTCATATACTTTGAAGACTGCAATAGAAGAAAGAGCTGCTCAATACTTTGAAAATTTGTGAGATTCATTTTAATCAACTAAAATACGGTGGTATCCTCATAGCTGCTCATCTTTCAAAATTTTCCCCAAATGTCAACCTCTTTGATGAAAATGTTTCTGAAATTTTTCCTTTATATTTTAAATTCTATTGAAATTAAAAATGGTGATTTACCACTATGTAGTTTAAGAGGCATTAGTTTATTTAGGCTACCATGATAAATTTGAGAGGGAATGTAGTTCAGTCTTTGCATGGAACTACATTTTAAAAAGTACAGTTAACGTGTTCCTGTCTCTCCACATCCTCGCCAACATTTGTTGTTTTGTGTTTTTTTGATAGAGGCCAATCTCACCGGGGTTAGGTGATACCTCATTGTGGTTTT
>NW_012142746.1:3821178-3838114 GCF_000956105.1 Propithecus coquereli
ACCCGAAGGATGGACATATTTGATACACGGACTTGCGGGGGGGACGCCAAGGGCAACACACGTAACCTAAACATCTGTACCCCCATAATATGCTCAAATAAAAGAAAAAGAAAAAAAATAAAAAAATAAAAAGTACAGTTAACCATCCAAAAGTAATTTAGAAAGGAACTTAAATTTCTAATCATTTCTAATAAAAACATTAAAAGGAATTAAATTCATAAAAAGAATAACAGTTTTCAAATCTTCATTCCTCTACCCAATTTCCTTGTACTCCACAGCACTGCAGTTTCTCACAAAAAAAAAACCTAAATTATCTCTGGCACTATTACCCATTTGACTCTTCCCTTCCTCTTTACTACAAACCCTCCATTGTTCTTTTCTGAAGATAGTCTTCCTATCTCTCCTTCCAGGTGTTTCATTTATATTTCAGAAAACAAAGAGATGAGGGAAACTGGATCAGAAATTATACAATGTTGGGGCAAGCTGGGAAAATGGGAATACTTCCAAATTAATTCTTTATCATGTCCTATAAAGTATTAATGATTATTTTATACTACATTTTGGTCTTATCTACATTATAACTTCATTAAGAACACAGACTATAACTTTTGTTCCTTTTGTAGCTTCTAGCTCACCTAGTCATAAAAGAAATGGCCAATTAATTAGACATGGCAAAGAATGGCAATCCTTTAAATCTTTTGCATCTCCAAAAACAGGGGCCTTTGGCAAACTATTAATAAAATCACTATATCATCTACCTATTTGGTAAAAAAAAAGTGTTATTGGAACAAAATCAAGCCCATTGATTTCATATTGTTCATGGCTGTTTTCAAGGGCAGAGTTGATCAGTTGCCACAGAGACCATGTATCTAGCATGCCTATAATATTTACTATTTGATCCTTTAAGCAAAAGTTTGCCAACTCCTGCCTTTAAAAATAAAATCTAAACTCCCTATCTTGTTTTAAAAAGTATTTGTCATGTTTGGCTGTCCAGAGTCTAATTCTTCCCTGAAAATTTGAGGATAATCTCTTCTCTGTGTGGTCTTTCCAGTGAAGAGAGCCCAGCTTAGGCTTGGTGAGAGGCTTCTCACCTAGAAGATTGAATATAGAGCAAAATGCTGCAATGATGATAGATGGCTACAATTATTTCACAGTGGCAATGTTGGTAGCATCCTGTACCTCAGTCAATAGTGTTTTGACCAAATTGTTCCTGCCAAAAGATGGCTCTCTAACTTCCTGTTCTGTCATCTGCCAAAATGCCCTGGTTCTCCTCCAGCCCCATATCAGTACTGCGAGTTCCTTATGTCCTTCGGACAAATCCCCTTGAAGCTGAGGACAGACGGATTTGGTTTCTATTATTTGCTACCAGAATCATCCTACTGTATACAGTTGGAATATAGGTACACTACTAATTTGATATCTTCTAAGAGCTGTTGCATATGGCTGTACATAACTCCAGAAAGCGACATTCACATTGAATGGCATCCCTTGGAGTTGTACAGTGCTCACCGTTCATAGTCGTAAAAGGATGCTTTGTATCTGCTTATCTTTCTAGTTCCCCTTCAATTGTCTTACATCCATGTTCTATAATTCAGCCAATTCCACTTACTTTTACTATCCAGAGAAGTCATGTTTTATCTTGGACTTTTTGTGATCACTTTGTTCCCATGCCAAATGCAGTCTCTTTATAGCTTGCTCATCTGACAAAGTCCTATTAGCCAGCCTTTAATGCTCTTCTAAGATATCACCTCCACTATAAAACTTTTCCTGTCACATCATTTTCCTGCCACCCACCCTAGGTATTCATAATAAGTAACGTTATCAAACGTTTGCATAACATTTTGTGTGCATTTCTATCAACTCATCTCATGATGATTTTATTTTAGTCTGCAGCAATAATTTGTGTGTTTTTGAGCAAATAGATTTGTTCAATCGTGCCCTAGTAGAGGATACCCTTGCACATAGAAAATACTTCAATAAACACTTCTTTGTGGACTCTTGGTTTTATTTTTACCACTCATAATTCACTGAATGAATTATTTAGTACTTAGAGTTTTCAATTTTCCATTACCACAGATATCTAAATGCAGCAATATTTACTTCTTTCTACCAGTTGTCAGTGTCAGATAAAAAAACAAACCTCAACTTAGTAAGGAGAGAATTTATTTGAATAGATTATTGCAAAGGGGTGTTGTCTATTGCAATAGGAAGAGGGGAACTATTGCAATAGGTAGAAAGCTCTGACCATAATATCTGCAAGCATCTCAAGGTTAGGCAAAAAGGGTTGTTTTTCTATAGGAAGGAGTAAACAGGGCTAGAAAGAACAGGGGAAGTAGGATTAAACAGTGGCTTGATCGGAACCTAGATTATATATTTTATCCTGAGGCCAACCTATTCTCAGGAGGGCTTATATGTTGGCTCATGCTGAGAGTGACACAGAGTTCAGGGACGTAGAGGAAAGAAAGAAACTTGATGAGCATTTTGTTCTGACTGATCAGGAGGAACAAGCAGTTCAACTAATAATTTATGAGGCAAAAATGGGAATTTGGAGGGTATTTGGTCTTGTCATAGATAAACGAGAGGAGTCATCTCTGAGAGAAGGGTGGTTCTTTGCAATAGGCTATTTTCAGGAACACAAAGGGTAGGGGGATTTCTTAAGTTTTGCTGTTTTCCAGGATTACAAGGCTCAGGTAAAATTCAATATTGTCACCAATAATAATGTTTTCAGTACTGAAGAGAAAATTAGATCTGCATAAAGTTTAATTTTCTTTTCCAGTGGTTATGACACAGACCATAATATGTCCACTTGTTAAATTCAGCAAGGTTACCTTTTATGTTAAGAAAGTTTCCCGAGTTAAATAGGTCAGGGAGAGTTTTATGAACCAAATATTGCTTTCTGGCCTAAATCAGAGTGTATACTGAATATCAGAGACTTATCAGATTTCTTTCAAGCTAAAGTCACCTTCATTCACTTGATAAGACTGTAGAGGGCACAATTATACCAGAACAAAGCTGGAGTGAAAGACTGAAAACTTCGTTAAACGAAACACACCTAGCTAAGACCTGAATGTGTTCTGTCAGTGATTCATATCTGCTGTTCAGAGCAAAGGTTTTTTAAAAATCTCTTTAAAAGAGAGTTTTCTTATTTGTCACTCTGCTTTCTTTTTAATTAATCCTAACTGCATTTCATGTGGAAGACTGTTTGAAGAAATGAAATTTTTTTTTCTTTTTTTTTTATTTCAGCATATTATGGGGGTACAGATGTTTAGGTTACGTGTGTTGCCCTTGGTTCCCCCCCCAAGTCTGTGTTTCAAATATGTGAAGAGATGAAATTATAAATGAGTCCAGCATTATTGTTCTATTCCCTCTGCACTAAAATGTTATTGCAAGGCTAAGGCAAGCAAACAAAAGATAGCAGTTTAAGAAAAAACTGCTGGGGAACTGAGCAAGCATTGTTAAAAATATGTGACAGCTTTCCATTACTCTCTTCATAGTAGCATATACTAGCAAAAAGACTAAGGAATTAGTTGGGATCTCTGTAAGGTTCTTGAATCACAGCTTTTTAAAAGTGGGGAGTAAAGTTTTCTCTAAACATTAACTCATTTGTTGTTTCAAAATCCTTTAGTCTTCTTGATGCCCTTACTACCAAAATAAAGGAGGTCTTTCTTCCTAATAGTCCACTTCTCTTGCTTGTTCAAGGATATGTGTAAACAAAGTGGCATATATACCCTTTTTATATTCTCCCTTTGCCCTGATTTCATTCAAGTTTCCAGCAAGATTTTATTTTGAGCATCAATAATGACTTTCTAATCCCCACATAGAAAGGTATTTGTTCTGTTTCATTTACTTTAAGATCTTAATCGCTTTTGATATTTTACTGACCACAGTTGACTGTTATCTTTTTATTGAATTGTGTGACTATATACTACTTGTCACTATTCTTACATATTCAACAAATCAGTTTGTTACCTGAAGTGCTTCTTTTTTATTCTTCCCATGACATTATCTTGGGAATTCACTAATCTTCAATTTTCTGCCTCCTAGCTCTCCTTCTTCATCAGAATATTATTCAATTTTATGGTTCCAACAAAAACTTGCCAGTGGGTTGAATATTACCTAATAATATGCTAATGGCTCTGATATCTATATAGTTTACTCTTACTAAAGCTCAGCTTTATATTGCTGTGTTCTAAATATTTACAAATGAATGTCTTGCTATTACTTCAGAATCAGCTATTTGAAACCATTTTTTTCCCAAAACTAGTGCCCTTTCTAATTTTTGATCTTCTACCTCTGCCATAACCTTTAGATACAAAAATTATTTGAATATTTTTCAACTAATTCTTTGTTCTGCAGGCTCACTGCTACGCTTCTAGGCCAGACCCTTAAGTCCAGGAAACTACTGTAGTTTCTAAGTTCCTTAGAAGGTAAGATTCAAGAGGACAGAATTTTCTGAATGTTTTGTTCATAAGTGTAGGTTAAGCACAAATAAAAATGACTAGCTCATTGAACATTTGATAATGAGTGAATGAATGAATGATGTCAAATATCCAAACCTAGGCTTTGTTATTATTTAGTTCGTTCCACATTCATTACTAGATGAATATTTTTAAATGCCACTTTTGTAATGCTGCTTTTCTGATCAGAAACTATTGATTCTAATTTCTCTCTTTTGTCTAGCTTTTAAGATTGTACATTATCCTAAGGAGATCCTAGGAAAGTGAATTACTGATATGGATAAGAGTGAGCACACTAAAGCTAAACAGTCTAAGTTTGATCATAGTTTCTTCATTTACTAATTGGGAAAGTTATTTAATTGTCCTGTGTCTTGATCTGTACCTCTGTAAATGCAGATAATGGCCATAGATTTGGTGTTAGGATGAAATGAATTAGTGCATCTTAAACATTCAAATAATGCCTGGTATTTAATAAATGCTCAATATGCATTAGCTATTATTATTAATCAATTACCTTACTAACCTCTACATTTCTAAATATCATTTATGCATTTTCATGGGAAAAAAGCCAAACATTGTAAAATAATTAAGTGGTTTATTCTGAGCCAATATGGGTGACCAAGGCCTGGAGTTACACAATCTCAAGAGGTCCTTAGAGAGTGTGTGCCAAGAAGCCAGGTTATAGTTTGGTTTTATACATTTTAGGGGGACAGTAATTGTAGATAAAATCATAAATACATGGAAGCTATTCATTGGTTTGGCCCCAAAATGAGAGACATCTTCAAGGCAAGGGTGAAGGAGTCTTACAAGTTATAGGTGGGTTTAGAGATTCTTTGATTTGCAATTTGTTAAAGAAATAAAGCTTTGTCAATTCTGGCAAGATGGCTGACTAGAGACATTGCTTCTTAGACCGTCCTGGTGGGAAGGCAGGATATCGGATAGAGGAGAGGGGAGAAGACTCCCAGCTCAGGTGTGGATCACAGAGAGAGATGTCAGAGGCGGCTGGGGACCCCACAGAGAAAACGGCGAAGTTCACAAGGAAGAAAATAAAGAGGAGAAGATTTCAGCAAGGATCAAACCCAGAGAGGTTTGGAGCCCAAGTGAAAGGGTAAGGGGGGACTCCCTTCCCCCTCACATGTGCCTTGGGTGTACAGCAGGACACATTAGCCTAGGTCTAAAGAGAGTCAGGATAAAGATGTCACCAGGTGATAGAAATTTTTCAGATCCGTTATAATCTTATGGGACCAAAATCATATATGTGACCTGTCACTGACTGAAACGTCATTTTGTGGGGCATGATTGTGTGTGATTACTCTGCAGATTGTAATGCCGAGCTCACAAACACAGGTCATTAGATGCTGCTGCTTCTGTGAAGCAAATGTTGTTTCCACTATTGCGCTTTTGTGTGACTAGAATAGATTCTACAATTATTCTTTTTCACATCACTGGCAGCTTCTAATTCCAAATCTGGAACACATGCATTCAACTGACAGAACCCAGTTCTTGTACTACTGCCCTAGTTTCAAAGAAGGCTGAGAAAACAAGTATTTGGGATCTTTAAATTCTATAGTAGTGGGTCAATTTGCCTGATAAAGTGGAGGATTCCTAAAATATAGGGAATGGTTTCAGATGCCCAACAGCTGAAAGAATGGCAAATATTCTTTAGAGTTTCCCTCTTCCAGGAGCACATCAACACTCAGCTTTTGTTTTTTATTTCTCCACTTCTAGTAAAGGGAAATATGATCATTTGCAACTATCCTTCCTAATTGAAAATGGTCTGCTTTCTTTATTAAAGGATAGAACAGTGTTTCTCACTACAGCACTATTGACATTTGGCCCAGATAATTCTTTGTTGTGAGAGGCTACCCTGTGCATTGTAGGTTGTTTAGAAGCATCCCTGTGATCTACCCACTAGAGGTCAGTAGCACCTCTCCCCCAGTTTTCTCCGGAGATTGTCAAACATAGTGGAGGGTCGAAATTATCTCCGGTTGAGAACAACTAGCCTAGACGTAAAATACTCATCATTTACTGCATCCAGCTCCATGCGCAGGTTCTTTAGGTGAAATATATATGTCCTCTATTTCTGCCATATATCTTTTTTGATGTTTCATAACCTATGCACAGAATTAAAATTTTAACCATCATTGAGCCTCCCTATAAAAATAGTGAGCAGATAGAAAAGAAGAAAGTTACAAAATCTATTAAAATGCTTTCATCTTTCATTTAACATCAGTAGTCTGTTTTTAAAAATCAGACATTTTGCATGAAAAGAATAACTGGGAGCCTATTTTATTTTAAATAGGAAATGTTTTCTGCTCCATGTCAACTCGAACTCCTACATAATTTCTTACTGAGGTGCAGTAAACAACTATAGGTAACAAACATTATCAGTTTAACCATTAAATGCCCAAGACATTGCTATAAACGTTGTAAAATGGCATCTTTTAGTGCTAGAAACACCTGAGATAAACATACTCCTGATTAATACCAGCACACTTTTTACCATGTCTATGCACAATTGTGGCTTCCTACAAATTTTATTAGGAGTGTATCTTGAGATTATTTTCACACATTTTTTGTTAATGTGTTGCATTTTGAGGGCATAAATATATATATATATATATTCAATATAAATACTGAGTTTTTGTGAGAGATTGTGCAGCCTATGAAATTTAGGTATTAAAAATCAAGAGTCATTCTTCTGAGTGTGTTAGCTAGGGAGATGTTTCATAGGATATGGTTGCATAAACATGTTATAGCACCATATGAAAATATGAACAGTTGCTGACTGCTTAGTTTCTACAACTTTTCACCTGGCTGTAGTCCCCCCTCCTCCTTTTTAAAATAGCACCTCAGCTAGTAAGGGTTCTTCATGCAGTTATCTGACCTAAAACTTCATTCCCGAGAAATTAGAGTTCTTGTTGGGCTGAATGTATAAAGTTCTTACAGTTCTCATTTTCCTTTTATCATTGGATATGTTAGGGTTAAGGAGTTCTACTGAGGTGCTGTTTGGATCACATGTATGAGAAAATACCCAGTTTATGGTTGGCGGCTCAGATCAACTGGTTAACTAGTGTTCCCAGGTTGCAATTTTTGTCTCTATAAGGGCCTGATAGTAAGTCAAGAATTATTTCTTGTTGAAAAGTTTAAGCTTATGCTTTAAAATCCCAAGTGTTTCACCATGATTCTCTTATCAGGGCTTTCTACCAGCTTCACACAGTTCTTTAATGTGTCACAGACATCTGAACACTATTGGATTCATTGGATCATGAGATCTAAGGACAGAGGTGTTTATATCATAGCCTGGTCCAATAGCATAGTCTTCTCCTGTTCTGAGCAAATATATTGAAGCAACCACAATGTAATAATAATATAGAATATGTTGCCTCTAAAATCTCAAGGCTCACCAGATATGGTATCTCTATCTTAGTGTTAGTGGGCAGAAGATGCTGCCACTAGTCCTTAACTTTGTAGGGAATGTCTATAATTCCCCCAATCTACTTCACAGAGGTGGGAATTTTCTGGACGTTCGTGCTGTTTATCTCTGACCTTCTGGCACACAGGAGTCTTTCCCAGACACTTAGATTAAAGTCCATTTACTGAACTCTAGGTTCTCTGAGTATGATGCCATCAAAATAGAGGATGAGTGAGATGTCAGGTCAAGGTTCCTAAGAGCTAAGCTGTAAAATAGAGTGAGAAATTTCAGACAAGACGGTGAAATAATACTGTTGTCTTGTGAGTTGCAAGCATATTGTTCTGATATTTTCAGCTTTTTAGGCTAACGTAATAAAAGCATGTGCCTAACCAATAGCCACAAAGCAGATTCCTTAGAACCTTATTGATTTGTTCTAATGAAGAGACCACATATAGAACAGCAGCCTCAATTTGCTATCTCTAGCTGATAAATTTATAACAATCCTCTTTTATACCTTTGAATACTCTGACTTCTGCATCAAACTGAAAAGTTAGAAAGGAATACGACGGGACTCACCAACTCTGAATCTGCCAAATCTTCAATGGTGAAATTAATCACTATGATTCTTTCAGGGATGTAGTCATGCTATTGATATAGTATAGTAGGGGGAGAAATCTCCAGGTATTTCTTGATGGCCCTTCCTAATAATAGATATTATTCCCTGGGACATGCAGTGGTTCTTCTTGTGGCTGAGTGTATCTCTTTAATAAGTATATTTACTAGAAAGTAATGAACTATCCGTGTAATTTTTTGGGGTCCTACTGGTACTACTGTGAGCCAGACTTCCGTAAAAACGCCATTTATCATTTCATCTTCGCAAGCCCCCACCCTAACCAGTGGACTATGGTGGCATTTGAGATACCGAGGGCCAATAAAATGAAAGCTAAAGATGTTGGGATGAGAAGAATTGGCTTCCACTTTCTAGGTAACTCTTATTGGCAAGGTTATTACATGTCTCTAATTACGGTGAAAAAATAGTCTCAGTACAGATTGGAAAATAGATTGCTTCTCCTTAAAACGTGGCTAAGTGAGGATTGGAGATTAAGCTATTCCTTATGAGCATGCACTATTATTTCCTCATTCCACTACAAAGAGGCCCAGTTCTTTTTCAATCAGTGTCCTGTTCCAAATTTTCAATTAAACTCTCATAATGGGACAATCTTTGAAATCTAAATTTTGAGTGTTTTTGTATCTCAACCTTGTGGATGCAAGAATTAAGATTTTTGTCACTTTAATAGAAAGTCAATGATATTTCAACACTGTCATGAACTGTGAATTTAAGACTCATTATATTTTTCTATCTCAGTGCTTATACAAGCAACCATGCCCCCCAAAGATTTGGAATACTCATGACCTTTATACTTTTATATGCTAGCTATTACTTGGTTTTCCCTCATCAGATCATTAATGAACACTCAATCCCAGGAGACCCCAGGGATGATTTCATAAGTTACTTTCTCATTCTGTGCTACAAGTTGCCAGAGTCTTGTCTCTTATTATTTATCCGATGATTTTCTGCCTTCTGTGCCAACCAGGCTAGAAAACTCATGGCAATTTTTCCTATTTCTTTAATGATCTGTTGTCAAAGATCTCTCCTAGTATCAATTTTTATGTCAGTCAGAATAATCATGACTTACCCTAGCTTAGTTAAATAGAAAATAGACTTATTACAAAGATATTGGATAGTTTATAGAATCTTTGAAAGGTTCAGGAACCAAAATTAGAGTTTAACAGCTTAAAATTATGCCCAGCAATCACACTGCTGAATTGATCCAGGAAACAATCTAATGCTAAAGTCACTGGGCAGACACTGCAACGAGAACTACAAATAACATTGATATGGGACACTAAACACCATTATTTAAGTCACTGATCAGCTTCTTCTAGATACCAAAAGTAGCTTCTGTCTTCTATTGCCAGATAGATTCTGAGCAGTCCTTTATTATTGTTAATAGCTTCTAGTCCATTCTCCTGAGTGAATATAACTGATCGATGGGGCCAAGATCATATGATAGCCCATAGCTTTAAGGGATACTCAGAAATCAAGTAGACGGCATTTCCAGTCCCTATAATGAGAGACAGATTTTTGCCTCACAAAGTGGGGATTTCCATACCTTATGTATGAGTCCATATACTGGGTGACCGAAAGAAGGAGTAAGGACTGCCCATTAGAGTTTATTCATGAATAAATATCACACAGGTCAGAATTATATACACACATACACACATACATTTGTATGTGTGTGGGGGGGAGTAGGTGGATGGGTATGGTGTTATAATTTTATAATTTCTTGCTTTAAATAAAGTAAGCCTTTTTTATTTACTGTTACTATTTTGTAATTCAGAATGTGGATTCTTGAACTCCTGGCCTCAAGCAATCCTCCCGCCTCAGCTTCCCAACCTTCTGGGATTACAGGCATGAGCTACTGTGCCCAGCCAGAATGTGGATTCTTCTAGCTACAAAAAGGAAAATGAAAGCATTTGTTATAAAGTAAATTAAATGAAATATAGATATGAAAATTAGCATCATCTCTGAGGCAGGATCCTCCAAATTACACTTCTGGATTAGTGATGTAGTCTGTTGTTGGGCTTATTTATTATTAATGAAAAATATGTATTTAAGACACTATTGCAAATAAATATTTTAGAATAGTCTGGCTATTCCTCAAAGAGTAAATCTTTTTTTATACTACAAAGTGAAGGAATAGGTATTTTTTCTAACATAACTTCTAGTCGTTTACTCTTCACATATTATAACAATATATAGCTAGTGTTAAGTGGAAAGACTGGATTAGAATAGTAAATTGTTACAAAATTAGTGGTAAGAAAATTATTGTATTTTGTGTTCAATTTTTATATTTAAGATATTTTTGAGAAACTTTTCATCTGACTATTGAGTTCATTAAAAATAGATGGAAAATATGAGGAGTGGTAGCATGGTGTGTTTAGAATCAGAGGGATGTGAATACAAATTCTTTCATGATAATTTCTGAGAACCTACCACATACAGGTATATGACTTTTACATAATCTCTAGAAATTTTATTTTTATAATCTGTAAAATAGATATTAAACACTTAACTGATGAAGTTTTTGAGAGAAAAACAAATCTAAAATGCAAGACCCAAAAATACTAAAACCTTTTCAAGTGACTTAAATACATCCCAGAACAAAACTCAGTAATATTTATAGGAATACAAAAGTATTCAACACCACCACAAGATAAAATTCATAATTTATGGCATCCAACCAAAGATTACTAGGCATACAAAGAGACAGGAAAATATGAGCTATAATGAAGAGAATAATCAATCAATCAAAAGAGAACCAGATCTCGCCATCAAATTGGTACTAACTGATCAACACTAGGGTGATCACTTGGCAGTAATACTCTCCAGGACGTAGGGGGTGAGGGGAGTTAAACCCGCAACTAAAGGACATGGGGAGCATTGTAGGGGGGAAGGGCATGCCTTTAACACTCGCTTGGGTGAGGCAAAGACATAAAGTGTAACCAAAATGTGTGTACCCTCATAATACCCTGAAATAAAAAAAAAAAAAAAAAAAGAGAGCCAGGTCTGACACAGATGTTAAAATTAAAAGCGAGGAAATCTAAATAGTTGTTACAATTGTACTCCAGATGTTCAAAAAGTTAAGCAGAAATGTGGAAGATATAAAAAAGACCAAATTTAACTTCTAGTTGCCAAAGGTACAATGTCTGAGATTTAAAAAAGAAATCTGGCTCAGGTGCAGTGGGTCATGCCTGTGATCCTAGCACTCTGGGAGGCCGAGGCAGGAGGATCGCTTGAGGTCAGGAGTTCGAGACCAGCCTGAGCAAAAGCGAAACCCTGTATCTACTAAAAATAAGGAACGTTAGCTGGGTGTGGTGATATGTGCCAGCTACTTGGGAGGCTGAGGCAGGAGGATCACTTGAGCCCAGGAGTTTGAGGTTGCTGTGAGCTATGATGACACCACTGCACTCTAGCTGGGATGACAGAACAAGACTATCTCAAAAAAAAAAAAAAATCACTGAATGAGAAAACAGCAGATGACTGAGACATAGCAGAAGAAATGATTATTGTTTCTGGAAAAGCGATGATAGAAGTACCAACCCCCCACTTCACTGTCTGTCTCAAAGAACTTAAAAAAGGGCTCAATGTGATGTAACAGTAACTCAGAGGATGAGTTGGTGAGAGATACTGCTGTCAGTGGCTGAAGCAAGACATAAATGCAATTTTGAGTGTTTTCTGTTGTAAAAGAAGTAAAAATAAGGATGAACCATGAACTCTTCCCATGCTGAGGCCACAGAGGGAACCTATCTCATGTTATCAGAGGCCGCTGATATCAGAGGGACAAGACCAGGGTCATATCCTGATCACCAATGGGCAACCTGTAGTCAGTCACAGGAGTGGGATCTTTCCTTTTTCTCATCAGCACCCAGGTTTATAATCAAACAGAACAGGTACTTAGAAGACAGCATGTGGAAAGCTTTTCAGCTTCTTGGAGTTGTTGGCTTGGAAAGATGTCTAAAAAATAACGTGATAATAACAGAACAGGAAGTGTTTGTACATTTAATTAAATGAATTTTTAGGTTGGAATTTCTCAATCAAATCAATGTGATTAACCTGGCCTTCCAATGGTATATTTTATAACAGAAACATATTCTCATAATAAACATGGCTTCTGATAACTGTGATTATCTAAATTATTTTTAACTGAAAGACATGACAGAACATAAAAGGATCTTGGCCCATTCAGTGCCCTTTATCCCTCTTAGTGGAATACAGGTTAAGTATTCCTTATCCAAAATGTATGGGACCAGAACCAGACGTGTTTCAGATTTAAGAATTTTTCAGATTTTGGAATATTTGCCTAAAAATAATGAGACATCTTGGGGATGGGACCCAAGTGTAAACATGAAATTAATTACATTTCATATATACCTTATACACATAGCCTAAAGGTAGTTTTATACAATATTTTTAATAATTTTGTGCATGGAACAAAGTTTATGTACAGTGACCCATCAGAAAACAAAGGTGTCACTATTTCAGGAACGCATGTGGAAAATCTGTGGTTGTTTGGCATTGTTATCATTCTTGACTCTGAATTTATATGCCTTCCTGATAAAAAATGTTTTTCTTACACTTATTCACATGTAAGTACTTAACAGTAAAAATAATATGACATCACACTAATACAGTGAAAATATAATGTGTTAAGGCTAATTGAGCAGCACAGTAGCAGCACCAAAATACCTGTATCAGCTGTTAAAAACCAGCAACAGAAAACAACAGCAGGATTTTAGTCTCCACCTATGATGCTGTGTTTTGATTAAAAGGTCATTGTACACTCTGTTTTATTTTTGTAGTTGAGAAGAAGCATCAGAAGCAGTTCAGGGACCAGGAAGGGGGTCCTCTAGGGATGAAAAGTCATTCTACTGGGTGACTTTTTAAAATGGCTTGGAGGGTCTTTCTCCCTTGTGGAAGCTAAATAAACTATGTTGTGCACCTATGTTTTGGCTACAACCCATCACATGACGTCAGGTGTGGAATTTTCTATTTGTGGCATCATGTCAGTGTTCAAAAAGTTTTGGATTTTAGAGCATTTTGGATTTTGGAATTTTGGATTAGTGATGCTCAACCTGCATATAATTTGGGTGAAAAATATAGCCAAGTGTCCAGGCATGGTGGCTCACACCTGTAATCCCAGTACTTTGGGAGGCAGAGGCAGGAGAATCACTTGAAGCCCAGGGTTTGACACGAGCTTGGACAACATAGTGATATCCTATCTCTACAATAAATACAAAAAGTAGCTGGGCATGGTGGTGTGTGCCTGTAGGCCCAGATACTTGGGAGGCTGAGGCAGGAGGGTCCCTGGAGCCCAGGAGTTCGAGGCTGCAGTGAGCTATGATTGTGCCACTGCACTACAGCCTGGGCGACAAAGCAAGACCCTGTCTCTAAGATATATCTATATATATATCTATCTATCTATACGTGTGGTATATATATCCTAGTGGACTTTAAAAAATTTATCTTTGCAAATTAATAATAACGAAGACGAAGGATTTAAGAGTTAAACACTATAGGGGTTTGATTTATTTGAAGCAAAGAGTCTTTAAAGAGTCTTTAAATTGTGCCTCTGGTTAAGAGGGGATGCTTAATGGGCAAACTGGCCTTTGACTTTGGAGAAAGGTATATAATTTTTCCTACTATCTAGTAGTTTCAGAACTACCATGAAGGCAGTGCATAATGGCCTTAGGTTTCAGAAGTTAAGACACAAGAGAAGTCAGATACCATTACTATGAAGATAAATTTCCTCTATCCTAAAAAAGTAATATTTTAAAAATTCCAATTCTTTCATTAGAATACTGCAGTGCTATGCCATCACCTTCTAAAGAAAAAGTTGCACACGGTTCCATTTTATTTCCTTAAATTTATGCAGTAAGAGATGGTTTGCTTCCTCCTTCAACTCCTTTCCCCCCGCCCATTCCTCTTTCTAGATGAGAGCCTTAGCTGAGAAAAGAGAGAGAAAATTTCTATTATCATAATATCAAATAAAGCTATTAATTTTTTTATTTCAGAATATTATAGGGGTACAAAGGCTATTGATGTTTGCAAGAGAAATTTTGATTGTAGATATTTAACTGAAAGATCTAAAGACTTATTTCTATAGGATATTTGAAGTACGTAACCTCTCCCACAGCCTGCCTACTCACATACTTAGCTGGCTAAAAGGAAAGATGAATGGGGCCTGTTGACTGATAATCAAGACCTTGGACAGCAGGAACAAACTAAGGTCACTGTGAAAAAGAAGAAAAATTCGGGAAAACCGGCAGAGATGCATAGGCTTGATCATAACACATTCTACACACGTAACAAAATTTCACATGCACCCCATAAATATGTACAATTATAATGTAGCAAAAAAAAAAATTAAAAAACCCTGCATGAACTTTAAATGGGAAAAAGAAAAGAACTGTGTCGTCCACTAATCTCCGTGTGTTTTATATTTGTAAAGTAGGGTATTCTTCTACTGACAGACACATTTTTATGTTCTCCCAAACATTAAAGTCTATGTAGCTAAGGCTTGTCTGAGATTATTCTACTGTGACATAACATATGGCCTTGCCTCCATCAAAGAACAACAGAGAAGTCAGCCAAGAAACACTCCACCATTCATCCAAACGATTTATCTGGTTGTTACCAAGGGAGGGGAATGCATACACTTTCTGCAGATTGATATAATGAATACTCTTTCAGCAGGAGGGTAACATGAGAAAAGCAAGAATCTTGGCATTGAAGCACTGACCGAGTGTCAAGTTTGAGAATGGGTGGTTTAACCTGAATGCCTAGGTTAGTGCTTTTTGTGGAGTTATTAGTTTTCTATGGGAAATTTTTACTAGGCGTTATTGGGCAAAATATAAGGACAGAAGAAGTTTAAGGAAGGTGGTTTGTATATCTGCATCATCTAAAGGAAAATTAGATTGTTTATGGAAGAGTAAGAAAGGTCTCTGAATGACATGGCAGAATTGGAGGGGGCATTGCAGTTGATATAGTATCTGGTTCTAGCTATATTTTAAAACTGGCTTGTAACTAGTGAAAAGACAAGCGATTTGGTACCAATGAGAAGAAGAATAATACGTTGTTTAGGGGTTCATGATTCTCCGCTGATTTCAAATAATTAATGGAACTAATTGAGAGCCATAGATAAGGGAAATTGTGTAAAGAAGTTTTAGAGGAATTGATAAAAATTATGTAGTTGACGCTATACATTATGATTGATTTAAGAGGTTTTCAAAGGAAATTTTGAATTCATTTCTTTTGAAAAATAATCTTTGTCACTGATTTTAGCATGTAACCAAATATGAAGGTAAAATTTGACTCCACTGTATGTATAGCTTTGAATTTATGAAATCTCAAGTAACCTAAAAATGGAAGAGAAGTTTAAAAGGAAGTTATAAATTATGAATAAAAATTCTCTTCTTCATTAGCAAGGATGGAGCTGTGCAAAAGGGGAACTACAACTCTAGAACCCTAGGGTTTGTAGAGGTTTTCAGAATGATTGAGCCATCAAAGATCAATGGCTTATGATATAATGCTAGGAAATCTTGTGTCCTAATATCTTAATATCAAAGTAATAAGCTTATACAATTTTGATGCTATTTTAAAAGACCGAGAAAATTGGTGTGTGTGTGTGTGTGTGTGTGTGTGTGTGTGTGTGTGTGTGTGAATCCTAGCACACTGAGGAAACTATTATAATTCATCAGTTTGCCATGTCTCAAAGTCAGTATTCAGAAGCTGGCATGGCATGGAGTCAGGTGTGTGTGTGTGTGTGTGTGTGTGTGTGTGTGTGTGTGTGTGCATTAGATTTAAGGAAGGAGTGAATATTATTTGATACCCATAGGAAGACTAAACCTAGGGAGAATGCAAATTCTTTTGTCCAGTGAGATTTTTCTCTTCCTTTGAGAAAATATTTCAAAGCAACACTTGACCTAAACTTTTTCCAGTATTTAATGGAGGGAATAGCTATTGATAAGAGTATTTGGAGGTGTAGTTGTATGTAAATAATAAAATTGAGTCTGGGAATTTTAAGAGCTCTGAAAAAGAGAGAGAAGTTACTCCTTTAAGTGCTAGATTACCTTAAAGAAGTAAGTTTGAAAATGTCCTTTAACAGGTGTGAGTTTTAACACAGTTCAGCAAATATATGTACTATATCGTTTATTGGCAAAGGTAAAAGTGAGCACTTTACTCATTAACAAAACCATTGCCAGTCTTAAAGAACCAAAGATATTCGAAGAGTTCAGATGGTATTATAATTGATTCATCCAAGATTACTTACTCCTAGAGTAGAATAAGTGGATTGACATTCTGGTTTTATTTGGTCTGCTTTCTAGTGAGCCTTCCTAAACTGCAGAGGCTAGAAAAAAAAAGTCCCAGACTGTCTTTCAGATGGGATCTTTTTTTTTTTTTTTGAAACAGAGTCTCACTCTGCTGCCCCGGCTAGAG
>NW_012142746.1:3839716-3841055 GCF_000956105.1 Propithecus coquereli
TGTGGCATGGCTTGTTTTATAACTATCCATAACTTTTCTTTTAGTGGAAAATATTTCTTAATTTAATACAGTTAAATACATCAATCTTTTCCTTTAAATATTGTACTTTTTCATCTTAAGAGAATATATTTTTAGTATGTGGCATGAATATATCCTCTTACATCATCTTTAAAAATATATTTGTGCACTGCACATGGTGGCTCACACCTATAATCCCAGTGCTTTGGGAGGCTGAGGCGGGAGGATCAATTGAGCCCAGAAGTTTGAGATAAACCTGGGCAACATAGTAAGAGCCCATTTCTACAAAAAATAAAATAATAATAAAAAATTAGCTGAGTGTGGTGGTGTGTGCCTATAGTCCTAGCTACTTGGGAGGCTGCAATGGGAGGATTGCTTGAAGCCAGGAGTTTGAGGTTACAATGAGCTATGATTGCGTCACTGCACTCCAGCCTGGGTGACAGAGAGAAACCCTGTCTTGTGTGTGTGTACATATATTTGTACATATATATATGTACACACACATACATATGTGTGTGTGAACTTTTCACATATAAGTCATTAATCCACATGGAAATAATTTTATTTGTGGTATGAGATAGGGATAAAATTTTAATTATTTTTTTCTTATGGAGATCTTATTGCTCAGCACTTTTTAATCAAAAAGTTTGTTATTTCTTTGTTGATTTGCAATAATACCTCTGCCATACAAGTGTCTGCATATGTTTTGGTCTGTTTGTTCAGTTTCTATATGGTTCCTTTTTTTCCCCTTTAAAAGAGTTATTAATTAACTTGATTAATTACAGTCCCTTAAATATTTACGGGGGTACGAATGTTTATGTTATATATATTGCCTTTGCCACACCCGAGTCAGAGCTTTAAGCGTGTCTATCCCCCAGACGGTGCGCACTGCACCCATTAGGTGTGTATATACCCATCCCCTCCGCCCCCCTCCCATCTGCCCGGCACCCAATGAATATTATTACTATATGTGCACTTAAGTGTTGATCAGTTAATACCAATTTGATGGTGAGTACATGGGGTGCTTGTTTTTCCATTCTTGTGAGACTTCACTTAGGAGAATGGGCTCCAGCTCTATCCAGGATAATACAAGAGGTACTAGATCACCATTGTTTTTTGTGGCTGAGTAGAAGTCCATGGTATACATATACCACATTTTATTAATCCACTCATGTATTGATGGGCACCTGGGTTGTTTCCACATCTTTGCAATTGTGAATTGTGCTGCTGTAAACATTCTAGTGCAGATGTCTTTTTTATAGAATATCTTTTGTTCTTTTGGGTAGATGCCCAGTAATGGCATTGCTGGATCAAATGGTAG
>NW_012142746.1:3845005-3846439 GCF_000956105.1 Propithecus coquereli
AAATCATTAATAAAACAAATAGGAAAAATAGGAACAAAATAAACAATAGATGGTACTAACAAACTCCACTTATAGGAGGACTCATACTTTCTGATTTCAAAACTTACTAAAAAGCAATGGTCAAGGCAGTGTTGTGTTGACACAAGGATAGATACATTAATAAATGGAACAGAATTGAGAGTTCACAAATAAAATCATGTGTCTATGGTAAACTTTTTCAACAAGATGTCAAGATCATTCAATGGGGGAAAGAATAGTTTTTTCAATAAATGGTTCTGGGAAAACTGGATGGTCGCAGGCAGGCTGCAGACTCAGGGAAGAACTCATGTTACAGTTTGAATCCAAAGGAAGTCTTTTGGTAAAATTCCTTCTATTTATGGTGACATCAATCTTTTTCTATTAAGGCCTTCAACTGATTAGATGAGGCCCATTATGGGGGGAAATCAGCTTTATTCAAAGTCTACTAATTTAAATGTTAATCTAATTTTAAAAATACCTTCACAGAAACACCTAGAATAATGCTTGACCAAATATCTGGGCACCATGGCCTAGCAAAGTTGACAATCACAAATAGGAAGTCAAAAGTAGTCAAAATTTTTTGAAGAAGATATAAAGAATTTAAGAACCATGAAGGAGGGCAAAATATACTATCTAATATAAACATTTTAAATAGTCTTATTAATTAAAACAGTGTGCTATTGGCACAGAAAATGTTTAGACAGAGAATTTAACAAAATATAGAGCCTGTATAGATAGGTAGATTTAAAATTTATTGTGGTAATATTACAAATTTGTAGAGAAAGAATGAAACTTTTAATAAATGATGTTGGGAGCATACACATGAACAAAAATAAATTAGAACCCTACCTTAAAGCAAAGAAAATAAATTCCAGATTGAATGAAAACTCAAATATGAAAGCCAAATATTGTGATTTTAGAAAAAATATGAAAATAGCTTTATGATATCAGATTAGGGAAGGGTTTTTTAAACACAACATTAAAAATCACAAACTGTAAAAAAATGAACAGATTAAAGAACATTAATGTTCAAAAGAAACAAAAATTCTACAATGGAGTAGAAAAATGGGCAAAGAAAAAAATAGATCTGAATGACCAAGAAACTTATAAAAGAAAGGTCAATCTTTCTATCATCAAGGAAATTCTTATACATGTGCACTAGGAGCTGTACACATTGAAATCTTAATATAGCATTGTATATAATAAAAAGTGGACATTACCTAAATGCCCATCTTAATGGAATCTGAGAAATAAATTATGGTATATCTTCAAAAATAGTATTAAAAATAGCTAAATTTAATTAAACATTTATGTGTGCATTAACATGGGTGGATTATAACATAATGTGCATTTAAAAATCAATCACAGGAAATTTAAGTTTAAATAATATATGAACTGAAGGGGTGTGTGTGTGTG
>NW_012142746.1:3848279-3850020 GCF_000956105.1 Propithecus coquereli
ATATAGCATCTCCCAAATATTTCACTCACAGTTTGTGCAGCTCTCCTCCTATGTCTCACTATAGACATATTGATTTTATGTCAACTTCTGGAACATGAATATTTCAACCTCATTCTTATCTTAGGGCCTGTGCAATTGCTATTAATATTTCTCCTGCATGGATTGTTCTTCATATAGATTTCCATATGGCTGGTTCCTATTTATTCAATTTCAGCTCTAAGACACATTCCTGAGAGAGTTCTATTCTTGATCATATTATCTGTAATATAACTATTCCTTTCCCCTGACCCATGCTACGCTATAATGCATAATCTGTTTTATTAGATTTATGACTCTTATTACTACCTGTAACTTTTGTTTACTCATTTATTCTCCTTTAATCCAAATTAGACAGTACATATTTAATTCTATGAGAGCAGGGATCTTATGTACATTGTTCATTTCTCTATCCTTAGTACACATAAAAGCTACATGCATGACTATATATTTGTGTACTGCATAATTCAAAAGTCACCACTGACATAGATAATGGCATGAAGAGTGACCACGGACCTTGGCTATGACTTGAACAAATGCTCACTTATTTTTTGAGCAATTAGAACAATACTTGACGTGTAATAATTAGTTAAAAAAGCATTTATTTGAGAAACAAACATCACGTATACTCTCTAATAAATTTGAACTAACCAATGGGCACACAAGTGCACAGAGGGAAGTAAAGTCATTAGAAACTAGCAGGGGGGAGGGGGTGAGGAGGAGGGGGAAAAACCGACCTAACAGGTATAATAAATATTATTTGCGTCATAGGCACATTTATAGCCCCGACTCAAGCCATGTAACAAAAACGTTTGTACCCCATTAATATTTTGAAATTAAAAAAAAGCATTTCTGAATGTGTTAAGTAATTCTAATGGTCTGCACTAGAGCAGACCATGCAGATTCAGGGTAAGGGATCTTTTTTTCCTTTACCCTTTTTATCCCTTCTTTTTTCTCCTTCCTGCAGTATAAATAATCCTCACAAGGATGTTACATGGCAAGAATTTTTAAAAGCAAGATAAGAATTTGCATAAGATAAGCTCTATCCCTATTGCTAAATAAGACTGACAGAATTTCTTTGTTCCAATTGGACTCACAGGTCTCAGAGCACATGCTGGCCCTTTATGAATTCCTTTTTCCCAGGAAGACTTCCCTTGAGGTTTATTTTAACCAGCTTTTGCCCATATGAATGTGGACTTGATAGCAAGGAAGTTCAGCATCCTCAGCATTAAATAGCTAGGTACAAGCACCAGGTACTGCACTGTACATAACCACAATGCTCTCACAACAGGAAATGTATTTCTTTTTCCATACGGCTTTCTAAACTAGTGATTTGCAGCTCTGTTGGAAATATCACTCTTCTCGCAAAGGGTTAACAACTACATTGCTAACATATAATAGAAAGGTTTTAAAGGTCATGGTAGATTACTTTTCTGGCAAACAACCTCAACTATGGATGAAAAATCAAAACAACTGTCTTTTATTCTCTTATAGGGGCCACTGATCTGACTCTGGCCATATACAGTCTAATTCTAGAAATCCATCCTTTTTCCCTTTGGTTCATTTAACCCATCTCTCGCATTTATATTTTTCCCTGGTTCTACTTTACACTGCTTAGTTCTTTCTCCGTGTTTTCTTATTTACTTTTATGAGAATTTGGTTGAACTAAGGCATTCAATAGACTTTGAAAATATTGAGTTTCAGC
>NW_012142746.1:3850981-3899837 GCF_000956105.1 Propithecus coquereli
GGTTATTCAAATGTTATTTGAAAAGCAGATAGTGTGGGTATGTGATTTTGCATGTCATATAGAATTTGACACTCTGGTAGCTTGTGAATATTTTTGATTTGTGCTATTACTGCATGTATGAATCTATTCAAGATGTAATATACTTAGGGGGTACACAGAGAAGATTTAAATTATCAGGCTTTGCTATTTACCCACACCCTTTCCCCTTCCAATCTTCTGAGGAATAGAGGTATTTACTTTCTTAATCAGCACAGGGCCTTTGATGAGGTTAGGCATGGATGTGGATAGAAGGGAGAGAGACTGATGTAAAGAATGGCCAAGGCTATTCTCTATGAGAAAGGATGAGAGAGGGCAGATGGGTAAAAAGGATCGGGAACCACAAAGGAAGGATGAGGACATGGGAGAGGAGTTAAAAGTAAAGAGCAGCAATTATCAAGAATGAGACTTTGAAAAGAGGAATATATAAAAAGAATATTTTGGAAACCTAGCTGTGTGATGCCTCCACCCAAAAGACAAAGTTAACATTGATCTTCAGTGCTTTCTGGGGTTTGGTTTCTGCATGCATTATCATACTGAGGCTATGATATGTTTGATACCCTGAATTTTCATTGAGTTTATTTTCTACTCCTTGACATGTATGTATCTTACTGACACATCTTGGGCACTTCCTACTTGCTTCTCATCACATCCAAACATCATAATCGCATCACTATAATGGACTATCATAATGTTTTTATGATATCCAGATGATTAATCTCTCTATGGGCTATAGTATTAATACTATAGAGATGAAAAGAGTTGGCACAGCTCTTGAGTAAGCCACACAAAGTTTAAGTGTACTTCTAGTCTCTGTCAGGTAGACATGAACTGCCTCTCAATATCCTTGCTGATTGACGTGGACACAAAAAAGCATTTGCCCGATCAATAGCAGCATATCAGGAGTTAGTGCTATTATAATTGTACCCTGAAAAAGAAAAAACTCAATAAAGCATAAAACCAAATAATTTTGATTAGAATAGCCACCTTATTATTTTATGATAATCACCAGTCATTGTCCACGATCCATTTACCTTTGTTCGCAAGCAAAGCAGGTTACTTAAATGGGTCAGGTGACAGAGATTTTAGCATCTGCATGGTTATTTTAGTCTCTGAAAATTCCCCAGATATGTGGTATTGCTTTTTAAAAAAGTATACATGTTATTTTCAACTGTATGGGCAATTACAGCAGCTTCCACTTGGCTCTTACTATCTTTTTTTATTGTGGTAAAATATTCATTACATAAAATTTACCATTTTAACCATTTTAGATGGATAGTTCAGTAGCATTAAGTACATTCACATTGTTGTGCAACCATCACTGCAATCCATCCCTGGAACTTTTTCATCTTCTCAAACTGAAATCTCACTCCCATTAAACAATACTTCTCTATTCTCTCCTGCCCCCAGTACTTGGCAACCACCATTGTACTTTCTACCTCTATAAATTTGGCTACTCTAGATACTTCGTATAAATGGGATCACACAATAATTGCCCTATTATGCCTGGCTTATTTCATTCAGCATAAAGTCTTTAAGGTTCATCCATGTCATGGGTGTCAGAAATTCCTTCCTTTTTAAGGATGAATAATGTTCCATTGTATGCATATACCACACTTTTGTTTATGTATTCATCATTGATGTATTTTTGGGTTGTTTCCACATTGTTGATACTATGAATAATGTTACTATGAATATGGATGTACAAATTTCTATTTGAGTCCCTGATTTCAATTCTTTTGGGTACATATTCTGAAAAGGAATTGTTGAATCATATGGTAATTCTATGTTTCATTTTTTTAAGGAACTATCAGAATGTTTTCCAGAGTGAGTGCACCATTTTACATTCCTGCCAGCAAGGTACAAGGGTTTCAATTTTTCCGCAACCTCGTCAACACTTGCCATTTTCTGTATTTTTTTATTTTTGTAAATAATAGGCATCCTAATGGGTGTGAAGTGGTGGTCCTTTCTATATTAATAGCTCTTGCCATGGGTGAGAGTTTTGTCATTTTTCAAGTATGTTTACTCCAACAATGCATTCAGGTATGGGGAAATACAGTGTAGGTCACTGAACCCATATAGGTCATAGTAAGGCAAACACGTGCCAAGATTCCAATTATCACATGACCTCCATAAGTCCCACTGTGACCTGAAGATCACAGTTATGTTTTAGATCCTCAGGTGTAAACTTAGCTTAATAATCTCTGAAAAATTTTGAGTTTTCCTCTTTTCTTGCTAAGCAATCCCCCTAGAAAATTGTTGCAGTGGAAATGTGATTAGCCACTGCTGGAAATCACTTTGGATCAAAATACCTTGCCACTCTGCCCCTGTTGACTTTTATGGTTGTACTCATCTTGTTTCTGATGTAAAATGCTGCAGCTTAACCTCTGCTATGCTGCAATTCCATCATTTTTATTAAAAGCAGAGGGATAATTTCAATGGCAACATCACCCATTATTATTTTTAGCCCACAGAAGACAGAAACCACAGAGCTTTTCATGAAAGAGTGTCCTAATGTCTTGAAGAGGAATATCATCTGGGACCTCTGAAGAGACGTAACTATGGAATAGTTGAGTGAGTTGTGCATAATTAATCTACTCCAACATTCCCATTTCCTTAAATCCTTAGATTCCTTCTTCTACATTCTGTAAGAAAAGTTCTAGCATTTTTCCTTCATTGAATATTGATGACTATTGAATTCATATTTCAGACAGCCACGCAAGCCAACTATTAAAGCTAATTCCATTTGCTAGAGCTAATAATTTAAATCTGAACTCTCAGGCAAGTTTCCCATAATAAATTTAGCCCGTTCAAACTTTATACTCCATGTTTCTGAGTCTAACTAACACTCATGAAATCTATGCCACACACTCTACAGGTTTTTGCTGATAGAAATCAGCAAGATATTTCATTTCTTGGGGTGTATATGGTAACTTCTGCAAGTGTAGACACTGCACTCTTCTGCTGGGGCCTGCTGGAATGTGACTCTAGTTACAGATTGAGAGGCAATGAGTGTTTATGTGGGTGGGTCTTGAAAAAAATAAATTCCTTAAAAATTAACTACATCAGAAGAGGTCTTTAGAGGGATGTTAAGCAAGGAACATTGCTTAGTTTACTGAGATTGGGGGAGAGGGAGAAGGAAGTTTGCTTCCATTGGCAAGGAAACTTCAGGAAGATTTAATTTAGAAGTTTTCATATTAATCTTAATCTGCCTACCCGTCTTTATCCTAAATCCTTAATACCCATTTTTTCCGGATCAAGGCCGTGGTGTTACTCTATGAGACTCAGAATAGATATTCATAGAGCTTGTATTTTAATTCTGTAATCCACACATTTAGATTTAAAGCTTGATACTCAGTCATGTCTGCTTTATGGCTACAAGATATGAGAAACATTTTGGACCTTCATAGAGGCTATCTATATCTCTTCTCATGCATTGATCTGAGAGTTTAAACGCTTGACTTATCATTTTAATTTGGTAAGCTCTCTGGTGCTATCAGAAACAGCTAATGTACCCTACAGAGCTTGTAGTTATTCCTACCATGATGAACAAATTTGGTAGCCACTTGACTTCCAAAAGGACTGTCTTCGATTGACAATTTATCCCAAACAAACACTGGTAGTAATTTAAATAATCATGTTTCCACTGCTTGGAAGAAGTGCTTATCTTCTTTACATTAGCAATGAAGTCATTACTACATTCAAGCTCAAAGAGATGAAAAACCTAATTCCAGAGTCCTATCTTGACGGTCTGTTTCTGGTACTACTCAGTCTGAATTCAGACAGGACAGAAAGTCTGCTTCAGGAAGTTTAGAAGGTGGAAATTAATACAATGCTTGCAAAGCTAAAGAGTCAAAATTAATACAATGGTTGCAATGGAGGCAACCTAGAGTTTTTGCAAGAAAGAATCCCTGAAGCTGACTGGAATGGATGTAGAGGTTGCTGGTGGTTCTGGGAATGTAGAGGGAGAAGATCTCTAAAAGGAGTTGGACCTATGAAGGAGACAAAAGCCTCCAGCTGTAGATGCAAATGCCACTCAAAGAAGGAGGGCATTCTGGGTTCTCCTTTATTCCCTCCTTCCAAAATTTCATCAGTGTTTCCTTTTGCTCAAACCTAATGGGTAGCTAGTTGTCAGGGGATACTGGAAAATTCAGTTGTCAGGAATCTATACAATAAAACTCAGATCAGGAAAAAGATGGAGATATGGTCTTAAAACAAACAAACAAACGACCCCTTATCATACAGTTCCACCTCTAAAATGATTAACTCAAGTCTGCCATTCCTCAAAACAAACTTTTCATATTCCAGTTCAGTTGTTCAAATACCACTCCCACCATGATTGTATTAATACCTTTGAAACATGTCTATTTATTTCTTTATATTCTCATATTATCTTTGAATCCTTTATTCTTTTAGATTCCAATGTCCGTTATTTCAATAGTATGTTTGTACCCAAAACTCACTTGCTCTAGTGTCTGTGATACTCAAACCTCGATGAACCTAAACTACTGCTTTCTCTTTTCTTGACTTCCACCTTTCAAGGGCTATCTGAGAAAATTATATAATAGTTCAGATTGTTTCCTTTAACATGATCACTGACCTCGAAGGTCCTTCAATTTTGACCTGTAATTCTGCTACATTAATCTGGACCAGTCATTCTCACACTCTTTACAATATGTTTTTCTATTTTCCTGTGTTATATTTAACTGTCTATATCCTCACCATTTACTGTACTATCAGGAGATGATCCCTTCTAATTAACAGTAAAGAAAAATAAAATACATTAGAGGGCAATTTTTCTGTTAATGAAGGTAATACATCTTATCCCATCTTTTTCTCTTTTGGTCATTTAACAGAACAGAAGCCCTACTTATATTAAAGGCAATTTTATCATTCCTGCTTTGGATTACATCCCCTTCTATCTCCTCAGAATCCTTATATATTCAATATCTTCTTCTCATCTGGATCTTTCCATTAGCATTGAAACATTCTAACATCTTCCAAATTAGGTAAAAAAACAATAAATAAAAAGAGTAAAGCAAAAATATTCAAAATCAAACTCACCATTTCTCCACTCAACTTCTGCTCTGATTAGCACCCCTTTCCTGTCTTCTCTTCTTCAAACACAGTTTTCAAAATAATTCTGAAAAAAATTTGTCTATATTCAGTATCTTCACTTCATCACTTACTGATTCTTCAGTCCACTCCTAATAGACTCCAACCCTTACCATTCCAATAAAAAAAATGCTAGATTTAATTGGGCAGGTTTTATCTTTTAGTTACTTGACCTTTAAGTCGAATTTGCTGCCCTCTTTGAAACTTGATTTTCCTTGACCCAAAACTCCCCTGGTTTTCCTCTTGTCTCTTTGGCTGTTCAATCTTCATCTTCTTTGCAGATACCTCTTTTTCTCTCCAGATATTAGGTGTCGAATTTCTTCAAAATTCAGTTCTATACCATTATGTGCTTTCACTTTTGAACTCCAGAGATGATTTTACAGAAACCCACAATTTCAATTACTGCCTCCATGAAGATTGGACGTACATATACAGTAAGTCCTCATTTAATATTGTTGATAGGTCCTCGGAAACTGTGACTTTAAGTCAAGTGACACATTATGAAACCAATTTTACCATAGGCACATAACAAAATTAATTTTACCATGGATTAATTGATATAAACAACAGTTAAGTTCTTATGATCTATTTCTGGTCACAAACCATCACCAAACTTGTAAATAAAGACCCCAAAACACTTCTAATATTAAACATTGAAATAAATATGAGCCATACATACATTTAAGAAAAATTAATAAAAACAAGTAAGATCATTATTTGCCCAATTTTGAGTGAATCAGTGAGTGATGGAAGTCATAGTGGTGGTGGGTGAAATCAAGAAATAAATGTTTACAAAGTGAAAATGGTAAGGAATACCTCCTACCATGCAGTTCAAAAGCAAACAATAGCAAGTATGGCGGGCCCACTGAGCCCTTCCAACATGATAATAAATGTGCATTTGTATGATTATCATCTACTTGATAAATTTTTATTTTACAATAATTTGTATTCGTTCATTCATTCATTCATTGTCCAATCTGCTTAATCCAATTCAGGGTTGTGCAAGGCCAGAGCCTCTCCTGACAGCTCAGAACGGGAGGCAGGAAGCAGCCCTGGGCAGTATGCCATCCCATCACAGGATGCACTCACACTCATCCCCACACTTGCTTAGACCAGAACAATTTAGACATACCAATTCATCTAACTTGAATATATTTGGGATGTGGGAGGAAACCAAAGTACTGGAAGAAAGCCCAGCCTACACAGACATGGGGAGAATGTGCAAACTCCACATAGACAGTGGCCTTGGCAGGGAATTGACTGTTTTTTCTCATCAACATTATAACAAAAAGACCTTGAAAGAAACAATGTTATTCGATGACTTGCTATATCTAAGACTGCAAATCTGAATTTGGTATATCCAATTGTTTATTAAACATCTCAATCTGTTTATTTCAAATATAAGCAAAACTCAACATACTCCTGGTCTTTCCCAGCCCCTAATCTGTCTTCCTTCATCTTTGTCTTAGTGTATGGTGACACCATTCCTCCAGTTATATAAACCAGATGCCTAGCAATAATCCTTGTCTTCACTCTCTCTCATCATCCACCATATCCTATCCATTACCAATCCTATCAAATTTATCTCTTAGATTCTTCTTCAATTTATTCACTGATCTCTATCTATTTATTGTTCTAATTGGTAAATTAATACATGAATCTTACTCTGCATGGTGCTTGTAATTTTTGTAGCCAAAAATTTTATGAAAAAAGATTATCTTCCTTATATTTTTTCTGTCTATTCCTCCATCTTCCTCTCTCCATTTCTAACAAGTATTCAGGACTCCCTAAAAATCTTTGTCCCAGGAAATGTGCTATTGGTAAGTGTCAAGGTGTGAAGAAGGAGGCTACAAGACAATTGGTGGATGAAAGATCAGTGGGTACAATAAGCAGTACCTGACAGCACCCTGCTACTGGACAGGGCCCTGGAGCTATACCAAGTCATTATAGGGAAATAACTGAGGGGAGATACAGGGAAGCCATGTAATAAGCGTGATATATCTATCTTATTAAATATTTCAAGGTCTCAAACATTGCACCAAAAAAGTCAGCAATGGAATATGAAGGCACCAGTGGAAAAAAAGTGTGAAATGGTTTCAGAAGACCAGAGGGACCTCCATTACACCTTCATGTTACAACTCTAGTTCTATAATGTACCCTAAATAATGGCTAGGGATGACTTATCCACGTGCTCAGTTATTTAAAAATTTATATTCATTTAATCTAATCAGGAATCGTTGGTTCATAGTGGCAACTCATAAATGCTTACTTTGTGTAGAATAGTTATAGCTAAGTCATGGCAGCTGTCACAAATATATGAACATTGCCTGTATAACTTTCACTAACTGGAATAATGTTCCTTCCATGAGTAAACCAAAAAGAATGAACTAGGGAACAAACATTTAATACCCTTCAAACTATTCTGTTTATAAAGATCTTTGTAAGCTCTGAACATTTATCTCTGGGAGAAATAAAAAAATAAAAGAAAAACAATCTGGAAATTTAGAGATGGCTTTCTTTACCTAAAACCATAGATTTTGGTTCTAACTGAGTGCATAATATAATATCATATGCTTTATTTCTCAATATATAGAATTCAATTCCCATGTGCTCTTACTAGGAAAGAGAAAAAGTCCCAGTACAGATAGATTTTCCAGGATGAAAAAGAAATGATGACCATCTCCATTAACAATGAGAAGGAGAAATTTAAAACATTCTGTGCTACAAAATGTTAAATTCAACATTTTTAATGTTTTGAACATTTTGAACTCAATGTTTTTGAAACTTAAAATTAAGTATAACATATATTCATGATTTTCACATATTTAAAATGAGTTGTTAAATTAAGACAATGTATTTTTTTTCAAAATTAAGACATACTAGTCAGACCTGAAAATAGCCTCCAGAGGGCGACCAAGTTGCATCATTGCAAACAATCGCATCAAAATATAGCATTGCCTCCAACAAAAGCATGAACTTATTTAAGTTAAAGTTTGAAAAGACGGTAATAATATTTAATCCTTGAAAAAAATACCTTCGTCTGAAGTCTGAAGAGCTCTGCAAATATTGTTTGTAAGGAAACCACCTGTAATTTGACGCCTTAACACAGCGAGGGCCCTTGATCAGCAAAACTTGTGATCAGTTCATGCAAGTTCCAATCAATTTCTCTGCTCACTGAAGTCTACCTATGCCAGACACCTTGTTGTAGCAAACAGAATTTGGATTTTGAAGTCAGAAGACTTATATTCAAAAGCATCTCTGCAATTGGTTGATATTGTATCTTGTAAACAAAGTTTCATCTGAAGAATAGGATAAATAATTTGTCCTCGTGCCTTATGGTTGTTTGAGAATTTAATGAGATAAATATATAAATACAACTACCCATAATGTGGGTAAACTTCATATTCTGCTTGTTTATTTTGTCCCTATCTTTCTTTCCTCCTTTACCTTGAGAAAGAGAAAAATAGGATCCAATTAAGTTATTCACTTCAATGTTTTGGTGATATGTTACTCTCTTATTACTAGTCCCCAAAAATGTTTTTTAAAATTGCATAGAAATAAAGTAGTGATTAAGTTTAATTAATTGATATTTCTCCATATCCCCTAGAAAGAAATGCATCGAATAAATGTTGTTGGAAGTTTGTTAGTCCTCGACTGTTTAATGGATAGGATCAATAAATAAGTATTTCTAATTGGGAATCCATCCAATTGGCTCTCAATTTGTACCAGTGGGTTTTTATTTCTATTTATTTCATCTTTATTAAAGCCACATCCTTCTGAGAATAGTAGTTGAGTTTATCTTGTATCTGCCCTTTCTCACTCTTCCTGACCTATATCTAACCAGTGGACAATTCCTTTTGATTCTTTTTACACATTTTCTCAAGTATTGCTTCTTTGCTAGTCCTTTAGGTTATGCTTTTATAAAATGACCTTCCTACTGGCCTCCCTAATTTTAGTCACTGATCAAGATGGCCTTAATGTTTTCCTTAGCTTGATTAAACTTTAGACAAATCTCTTCTGGATCATAGGTCCCCGACCTCCCTTTTCTTAAAACATTTACTTTAGAAAACTTGCAATTATAAGTTCTTCCTCTGCCCCTTTGAGATATAAACCTCCTACTAAATTCTTGTCACTTTTAAAACCCAGGAATGTCTTTCTCAAGGACCTGGAGGCCATCCCTTTGAAATGTAAATACCAAAAAATATAGCACCCCTATTCCCCGCCCCCATCTCTGTGGTAGGGTAGGAGCCTAACTTAGATAAGTGCCAATGAGCAAA
The DNA here is from genome assembly GCF_000956105.1 of Propithecus coquereli. Lineage (NCBI taxonomy): Eukaryota > Metazoa > Chordata > Mammalia > Primates > Indriidae > Propithecus > Propithecus coquereli. The sequence goes on from NW_012142746.1 coordinate 3,860,410, forward strand.
CACAGAAGGCCTAATCACACTGACCAACTGACCAACCTCTTCCCTAACATCTTCCAGCACTTTTCCTGGAAGTTAAGCTTTCCCTGGCACTTAAAATCTCTCTCACCTTTTGCATCAGCAGAGTTGAGTTCAATCTCTCTCTTTTGTAACAGTTTTGACTCTTGTTATGATAGTCTTGAATAAAGTCTTTGTTTCCTGTTTAACTCCATTTGCTGCAATTTTTCTTCGGCATCACTCCTTCACCGACTCCAAACTGCCTAATTTCAGACTAATTGTTATAAAACTTTGAATCACTCCTTATTTCCTGCTGCAGAAAGCTCCATTCAAATTTCTCTACAGTCTTGCACCTTTAAAACTCACTCTGAAAATTCCACTTTCTGAATTCTTTCCTCCAATAAAACTACTCCATTAGCTTTCTAAATGTGGTTAGTATTTTCCCACCTTGAGATCTTTGTTTGTATCTTTCGTAACTTTTAAAAATATTTTGAAATTTTATTATATCTGCTCATGGAAAAGAAAACTAAAACAGAAATCACTTCAAGTCTTTACAAATAAAAGACTTAATAGCAGGAAATAGTAACACCGGTGTTGAAACTGCTGAGAAGTAAAGAAGGGCTGGCAAGTTAATGGAGTGATTAACAGAAACAGGAATCTACTTCTACTCCTATATTGGAAAGTTAAAGTCAAGGAGAAAGTTGTAAAGGAGCCCAGGGCCAGGTTTCCTGATTAATGTTGGACTGTACTTGTTCTGTCTCACACATGCTGAAGCCATGAAGGTTACAAATTGGCTGCTGGAGGAGCTACCCAAAGTAGAGAAATAAGGGGAAAAATCTCATAGTTTCTTTCTAATTTACCATATCCCATCAGTGCCTCTCATTGGCTGAATCTAGTCAAAAGTAACCTGCCTATGTGAGTCTGCTATCATGTGATACAAAACAGAAACAGGAAGGTTAATTGGGGAAAGAACAATGAGTAAATCCAAAAAAAAGCAGGCCAGAAGCAACACATTTGCTTTGCTATAGCACATAGCTTATTTTCAAACTACAATTTTCCCATGTATTTTTCCTAAAGTCTTGACCAATTGCTTTATTTACCTAAACTTAAATTTCCTCATCTCTCAAGTAAGCATAATGGTAATACCTAGCTCATTGGGTTGTTTTGAAGATTAATTGTAATAAAACAGGAAAAGGGTTAAAAGTATAACTTGTTACATAGAGTATGTTTCAAAAGTGAAAACCATCATCATGATTGCTTTTTTGCTATTATTATTAAAATTGCCATTGTTATTACTTTTAATAATTACCTCTTCAATTTTCTGCCAAGTAGAATCTTATTTCAGCATCTAGCTTAAATGTCATCAGTTCCATTTAAACTTCTCTGATCATTTCCTCCAAAAATGATGTGTTCCTACTCTAAATTACTATAGTATGCATTATTTGATTTATTTATTTGCCATTCATCTTTGGGATTACTTAACTATATGTCTTTCTAACTAGACTGTAAAATTCCAAAATATAAAGGACTGCTGTTCATGTGTTTGTGGGAATTAGTATAGTACACTATCCAGAAATAGCAATTCATGAAAATGTATTGAATGGTTGAATTAATCACCAAGTTTTATGTAACTCTACTGATATTTGGACTAAGCTCATAACTTTGGGATATGCTGTGAAATTCTAGGTTTTATAATTTTCAAAGTATATTAGGTCATTAAATATGAAATGGCCAATTTCAAAACAAAAGTTTAGTTTTCCATATCTCAAACAAGAAGCAGTTCAATTAATCAAAGTATGAGCCTAAACTATTGACATAGTTTTGCCATCTTAATGGTAGCTTGTTTATGCCAGCAGCAAGGAAGCCTGGAGAGCAAGTGGCGATGAAATTGCAAAAGGCATTTTCCACAGCCTGTTGAGAATTGAATATTTTTCCTTGCAAGAAGTGGTTCAAAGCCTGCAAGAAATGGTAATCAGTTGGTGCAAGGTCTGGTGAATACAGTGGATGACAGAGAGTTTCCAAGTCCAGCTTCTGTACTTTGAGCAGAGTTGTTTTTTTGCAAAATGTGATCTTGCGGGAGGATTGACCTGTGTCTATTGACCAATCTCAGCTGCTTAACTGCAAGCATTCTCATCATTTCATCCAATTGGTTGCAGTAGACATCTGCTGCAATCAGTTGACCCGATTTCATGAAGCTGTACTGGAGAATACCGGTGCTGGACCACCAAACAGACACCATTAGCTTTTTTTGATGAATATTTGGTTTTGGACTGTGTTTCAGCACTTCATCTTTATCCAATTATTGTGCTGAACCCTTGTGATTGTCAAAAAGAATCCATTTTTCATCACACGTAACAATACATTGCAGAAATGGTATGCCTTTATGTCATGACAGCAAACAAAGGCAAGCTTTGATACAATTTCCCTTCTGATGGTAGTTTAAATCATGAGGTACCCATCTATCCAGCTTCTTTATCTTGCTGATTTGTTTCAAATGATCCAATATTGTTGGGATAGTAACATTAAACCTTGCTGCTAATTCACATATAGGTTGAGAAGGATTCACTTCCACTACAGCTTTCAGCTCATCATTATCCACCTTGGTCTTAGGTCCTCCACATGGCTCATTTTCAAGATTAAAATCACCAGAAAGGAACTTCTGGAACCATTGACATGCTATGTATTCATTAGGGACATCCTTCCCAAACGCTTCACTTATATTTCGAGCTATCCGTGCACCATTTGTCCCCCAGTGGAACTCATGTTCAAAAATAACACAAATTTTTTACTTATCCATGGTTTCACAAAAATTGCTCTAAAAAAATTTAGAAGATAATCACAAGCCAAAAACCATGCGTTTGAAATAATGAGGATGTACCTTCACAATAAAAATAAAACAAGAAGTGTCAAAGTGAAAATGTCAGAGATATCAACTGTCAAACTTAGCACTTAAGGAAATCAGACATTTCACACTTAATGACCTAATATTAACTTTCATATGGGCTCTTGGTTAAAAAAATCCTGTAAAAATAACTTGCACAATTTTTTTAGCTTAAAGATATTAATAAATGGTGTGCCACTTATTGCAGTTTTATACATATTCAGTCAGAATTGCCTCTAGAATATCTATTATCCTGGCATGTGTAGCCACAGAGGCTGGTTTGCAGAATATAGACACCTGCTATTTTTGATACCTTTCTATACTTTAAAGAAAAAAGATTATAGTAATAATAATGCCATGAATTTTTATAGTGCCCTATCATTATTTCAGAGAGTTCAACTTTTCTCATGTAGTCATATAATGTAGCAAGGGAATTCACATTTTATATGGAATTCCCAAGGGTATTTTTGATCACTTTGAATTTTACTAACCTTATTATTCATGGTGGATTAATAAAAACTTGTGTAGGGGAATAGCCCTGAAATTGACTTCTAGTAAGACAGAGACAAGGATTGGGAGAGATGAAGGTGGGCTTCATAAATGAGGAAATAGGGAATCTAGAACAGAGTTCTCTGAGTAGGAAAAACCTGGATAAAGAAGAAAAAAATCGCAATATAGGATAGGAAGACTGGAGTGAGGGTGAATGAAGGCAAGGTTCACTTTCTTTCTCACGTCTATTTTCCTCTTCCTCTAGCTGTTCTTCTCAGCTTCCGTTTAAAACCATATAACCCTAAGGGTGGAGATCTTCAGTTGGGAGAAGAAAAGAGTAACTCCAAAGGTAGCACAACTGTACGATTATTCACTTCTGTCCTGAGTTTACAACACTCTCTTCTCTGTACCTCCACCCATCAGTAAACAAAATAAAACAAAACAAAAACAACCCCAAATAGGATTGGCAGTGGTGAAGGCAAGCAGGGCACTACCAGTGAATGCTGAGGAGGAGGATCCCAGCGGGAAGAGAAGGGGGGAGGACGGTACAAGTGCCAGAGTGAGAGGAAAAGCTGAGTTCCTATGGTTACAAACTAGGGCGCCACCCACATTACAACAAAATAAAACATAAATAAAAGGATACAGGGCTGGGGAGACTGTAAGTTAGAGATAGCTTTACTTACCTTCTTGATGCCTTTATTAGTCTTCCGGAAGTTCTCATGATGCCGTGAAACACATTAAAAAGTGGTAGCCACAGGTACATAATGGATAGCAGCAGCTAAATTCAGTAGCATGTGCTCAGTCTTCACTCTTAAGTTTTATCATTTAATTCCTAGAAATGTATTGTGCTGATCTTTCCATTTCCTAGATTTTAAAAATGAATAGAACATAAATCTAGACTTCACTAAGTTCCCCTTCCTGGCTCTGAAATCCAGTTCTCTAATACTTATTAATATTTTAGCCAGCCGCCTGCTCCTCATTTTTAGAGGTAAATCAAGAAATCGCTGCTGGGGGCGGTGGCTCATGCCTGTAATCCTAGCCCTCTGGAAGGCCGAGGCGTTAGGATCGCTTGAGGTTAGGAGTTCAAGACCAGCCTGAGCAAGAGGGAGACCCTGTCTCTACTAAAAATAGAAAGAAATTAGCTGGACAACTAAAAATAGAAAAAAAAAATAGCCAGGTGTGATGGCTCACATCTGTAGACCCAGCTACTCGGGAGGCTGAGGCAGGCGGATTACTTGAGTCCAGGAGTTTGAGGTTGCTGTGAGCTAGGCTGACGCCACGGCACTCTGGCCTGGGCAACAGAGTGAGACTCTGTCTCAAAAAAAAAAAAAAAATCACAATTTCATTTATTTTCTAATAATAAAAATAGGTTTATTGTGGTTTTTGTGTCATAAAAACAGGAAATTCAGACAGGAAATTGTATGTGTGTGTGTGTGTGTGTGTGTATATATATATATATATATATATATATGTATTTTTTCTTTTTCCTCTCAATTCCACCCATATAAAATTCACTGGGTGGTGAGTCAGGCCAAAAGGAAATCAATATTCCAGTCATCTTCTTGAGAATATAGTGGAGCCAAGCTTTAATGGTATTTCTTTCCCACCGTTCATATCTTGGGTCCATGGTGTAAAGCTGAAACAATAATAAACAACTTTTGCCAAAGCCACATAGAGGAGAGCAAAAATGACTTTTGTTATAAAGATTCACTATATTACAGTGCAATTTGAACATATGCCGAAGATCAAGTTTACCTGCCCTCCTTTCCTCTGAGTGATTTCCCCGGCTTCATCTCTCTTAAAAGAACCCATCTTCAGCCATATTCTAGCAATAGTGAGTAATTTAAAGGTTTAGGTGGCAAAGAGAGCCACTTCATCCTAGGCGGTAAAACATTTATTTTAACTTAATTTCAAACTATACTAGAGTTACTTGCCCTCAAATTTTGTAAACACTCTGTGCTAAGTACTGTGCTCAGTGTTTTCCAAATATTTTTTAATGGGATCCTTACAATAATCATATGCAGTATGTTTCAGTATTCTCATTTTACATATAAGGAAAAGAAAACACATATTTAGTAACGGATGGAGCTGGAATTTAAACACATCCTAGTTTATTTAACCTTAATGCTTATGTTCTTAAACTTTTTAACCACACCCCCTTCAGATTATAAAATAACAGAAAAAATTTTCAGTGTAATATTAAATTTGGTAGAATTTTATTTACTTATGCTTTTTGATGATGTGATACCAAAACCACAAGCTTCAATTGCCAGAATGCCAGAATGCTTATTATATAGCATTTAATGGCATGATACAACCATCATATAGAAGGCAGATTAAAGGAAGACTATTGAGGGGTAAAATTGCCCTGACTCTTTGCCCCCCAGGCTGAATTGTACAAACAGAGGCCCTCCTTTAGGAGTGCTATATAAGCCATTATGTTTCAGAATTTTTGAACAGGGCTGTCATTATTGGTGGACTGAACCATGGAAGTGTTACCCCAGAAGAGACAGCTAAGAACAGAAGTTAGAAGAGCTAGCCAAAAATTGTGAGCTAGGAGATATCAAAATACTGTCAGGATGGAGAGAAGCCACTGAACAGAAGAAAGAAAGAAATAGAAAGAAATAAAAGATTATCAGTGAGGTAAGTAAGATGTAAGTATAATACAACATGAGAGGAAAGGACGAAATAGGATAATTCATGATGCAGGCTTTAAAATCTGCTGTATTCTGAAGACACCCACTTCTGATAGGAGCACATTATTTGGGAACCACATTTTTGTCCATGTAAATATCACACTGAAAATTGTAGCCATCCACAACTGAAAATGGAAAGGCTTAAAATCTTGTTGAGTTTTCCTGGTAGAATTTAGTTACATGGTTCTTAGACAACATAAGCACACATTTGGATTCGGTCTCTTCATCTGTAACTGCTGCAATGCTCAATTAAGAATCAGAGCTTCTCTTTCTTTAAAATGATCAAGTCCACGATCCCTTGAACCACCTCTAGTCCTCCTGCCAGCATTGTCACAGTAGATCTGGAGGCATAGATAACAAAGTAGTACTTGGATGGACTAGTTATGCAAATGGTGATAAAATAGATTGGAGGCAAAAGAAAAGGGCAAAGCCTCTGGGTTCATGACTCTTATTTTTCAGATTGAAACAAGTAACTTGTCTCCGCATTTGCAGAAGGGCTGAGTAGTGGGAATGTGTCAGACAGAAAGTTATATTTCTTCCTCTGTACAGATGGACTCCCCTTATTTATGGTATATTAGCTGTCACTTTGTCTCATTTTAAATACTTTGTTTTATAGGATTTCTATCTGAGGCTGCTAGTGGGAGTAGAAAAATATTTGTGGAGGTAATGGAGTTTTTGAATTATATTGTAACTGTGGTATAATGTAACAAGTGGCATTAGTTTGTATGGAAGAATAGAAAAAGCTCATAAATTTGTGTCACTGTATTGAAGTAGGAATCCTAGTTGGCCTAATTATAGAAAGTATAACGTATACATCTGATGGATTTGCATGCTAGCTTATATTGTTGGGGGGGTGAAAAAACCACATGTAGTAAAAATTAACTTTGAAAAATTTAAAAATAATTCACAAAGTATTCATGGTTTTATGTTTATAATCCTGAATGGCAATTCTAACACAAGAGAATGAGAACCGTTGAATGAAACCAAAAAATACACCAGCATGGGAATGTCAGCAATTAGAGGTCTTGGTAGTCAAACCATTCTGCCTTTACGATAATTATCACATGCTTAGCAGTGAATGAGATTGGGTGGAGAATTTTAAAATATTTCTGCTTTTTTCTAAGATTTATTTTATACTCTTTATTATTAAATCTCTATATTCTTAATTTGAAGTATTTGATTTTTTATTGCCATGAGGATTAAACAAGATAATAAATGTGAATACTCCTAATACAAAGTTTGACACCCATATGCGCTCAAATATATTTGCTGTATTTGAATCTCAATCTTCTTTGATCAGACATAATATGGTCTATTATTTGAAAAATTGAAGGGGAGAATGTGCCCAACCATCTCCCTGTATTCCAAGATGATGTTGTCTGTTGTGCTCCCATTGAAGTGCTCTCATTCTCAAGCCTTTGCTTATTAGCTTAGTACCCTTTATAGAGCAACTTTTTAATAATGTGATTATATCATAAAGGGAAGTAATTTTCCAGCATATAGAAGTAGTAGAAGAGGATTTGAAAATATAAATGAAAGAATCATTGACATAGAAAAGATAAATATGGGAAAGTTGGTGAGATCTATAGAAGCGGTAGTGCAAAAAGAGTACAATATAGGGTTGTTACAGTATTTGGGGGCTGGGTAAGAAGGAAGAAAAATGAAATAAACTGAAAAGTGTAACATCATAAGAATTTAGTACTAAATAAGCCAAAAGGAGAAAATATTTTTTAAAATGTGTGGTATTAATTATACTGCTTACCAGTAGTTTCTGGCTTTTTACTTGCTGAGCACATGAGAGATTTCATTTCTTTGATTACCTATGGTTTGGTGGGCCATGTAATTTTGGTGGTTAATGTGTGACTGAACTTAACATAGGCCACTTCCAGGCTGGAAAAATTAATAATTGGTGTGAGACACTTCAGAGTTCTTTTTTCCATCTAGTTTGGTAAATGGTAATATTAAAGATGATGGCTATTCCTCCATCTTGGGTCTCTGAGTGTTGATGATGAGCTGAGTCCTTTTTCCCCCACTCCCCAAGTAACCCATGGTAGTCTTATTTCATGACAGAGAAATACATCTGCTGTTTTAGGCCACTAAAGTTTTGTAGTTAGTGGTAACTGCAACACAGCTTATTTGCTATTGTAGTATATACTAACTTATTCTCACTGATCATAGTAGGTGGGTAAATAATGGCACATTTAGCAAAAATACAAGATAGAGAAGAATGAGGAAAAGTCATTGGATTTAGCTCATTAGATATATTTATATCTATCTGTCTATCTATATAAAGAGAGAGATAATCAGATCTTGTGCATATTTTATATTCAGAAAAACATACATAGGAAGTCTGGTTGTTACAGAGAAGACGAGCAATGAAGTAATTCATGGACTTTCATCTGAAATATTTCGTCATGGAAGGAAGGAGAAGAATAGGAAAATATTAGAGGAAGTAGCAGATTTAGATTAAGACTCACTCCTTTTATCTTCCAAAGGATGATGGGACCAGTGCATACCTGAAAGTGGAGAGAAACTACTATAAATGAGGGAGAGATGAGAGGTGCTAGAATACCTGGGATGGGAGAGTGGGACAAGGTCCTAAGAATTCAGGATTGGATGGGATCAAATGCAGAGACAGATGATTTAGGTTTATTCTGGAGGAGGGATGCTCCTTTCTTTGTAAATGGAGGGAAAATGAGACATGTAGAATGAAGAATGTGCTCAATATTAGCATTAAAATATATCCTTTATTTCATCAGGGAAGCTTTTGCATGCAAATATTTTAAAGCCCATGATACAAATGCTAGTCACTATCATTATCCAGGCACAGTGCTGACTATGGACAGCACGACTTCTCTGCTCTCTATGTTTGGAGCCTCCTACAGAGCACTTCTCAACTTATGAAGCAAACTTTCTCAAAGAGATTTGCAAATTGTACTTCACACATTGAGTTTTAAAAACCACGCAATTATATCCAGAACAGCCAACAATTTGCAAAGGGTTTATCACCTTGAAAAGAATAATGTGCCAGTAGTGTAAAGTTTACCTAACAAATGTATTTCTACTGTGAGAGGAAGAATATGTGGGAGCGAAATTATAGAGGAAATATCACTTGTCTATCCAACACCTTGATGTCGAAATTAGACCACTGTGTAGCTCAGAGATTATATATAAATGTCAGGGTCTAAACCAGTAGTTCTTTGGTAGGCATCCAAATCACCTGGCAAGCCTATTAAAATTGCAGGTGTTGGGAACTGCACTGAAATTTGCTAACCCAGAACACTGAGGCGAGGGACCTGAGCTTTTGTCTTTTTGCAAGATTACCAGGTGACTCAATGGACTCCAAAGTTCTAGACTTACTAATTGGAATGTTTCCCATTAACTTGAAATCTCTTTAATTCTACTAAAGCAGGGAGAGAGGTGCTGTTTGGTTCTGAAGAAGGTGGCAGTACTATTTGGGGACCTAGAAAGCCAGGATCATAGACCACAGGACATTAAAATCTGAGAGGTATTTTGGTGCTTGACTCACCAAATCTTCAAATTTTATTGATGTGGAGACTGCGGCATAAGAGATGTATGAATCCTTTTAAAGGTCACAAAGTGGCACAAAGAGCTAATAATTAGAACTAAGATTTTGACTTGAAACTTTAGCTCCCATATTTAACATTAAACACACTCCTATGGCTTTCTTCTGCTGAAACCATGCCATATCTTCCTGGAAAATATTATTTCTTGTTTTTCTAAGTACCCTGCATTTCTCTAAGCATTCCAATTCACAGGGGAAAAGGAAAGCGAGCTACGATTTGTGGATTTATTTCCCGGATTTTATATCTTTGTGGGAGGAGCAAATGACACATGTATATGGAATGATTTGAAGCAGTGCCCTCCCTAAACATGCATACTTGCTGTCTGGCCTATCTTTCCACCCCACCTTATGCATGCATACGGTTTCCCAATTTTCTTCAGATGAAATTAATTTGAGGATTTAAGTAATTTCCTTCTACTGTGGTTTTGTAAAAGATTGTGATGTTCAAAAGAGCTGACTCATTGTCTTACCAATAGCTTTGCAAAATAAATTGGTTTTGATTGCTCCTTTCTGTGATTGAAAAGCTTCAGGGCAGAAAGAAACTACTAGAGACCTTTTGTTTAAGGGAAAGAACATATTTTGATATTATGAGTGGGGAACAAAAGGGGATTGAGAGGAAAATAAAGATAAAAATTATTTTTTAAAATTTACTTTTATTTATTTTTTATTTCAGAATATTATGGGAGTACAAATGTTTTGGTTATACGGATTTCTTTTGCACTGCTTGAGTCAAAGTTTTAAGTGTGCCCATCACCCAGATATTGCATATCGTACCCCTTAGGTATGATTTCACCCATTCCCTCCTCTCCCCTCCTACCTACATGATGATTTTCATTGAGTTTTACTTCCTTCTGTGCACATGAGGGCTCATTAGTTAGTTCCAAATTAATCCTGAGTACATGTGGAGTTCGTTTTTCCATTCTTGTGATACTTCACTTAGGAGGATGGTCTCTAGCTCCATCCAGATTGTTGCAAAAGGTATTAATTCATTTTTTATGGCTGAGTAGTATTCCATGGTGTATATATACCACATTTTATTAATCCACTCATGAACCAATGGGCATGTGGGTTGATACCACATCTTTGCAATTTTGAACTGCGCTGCAATAAACATTTGAGTCCAGGTATCTTTTTGATAAAATGACTTTTGTTCCTTTGGGTAAATACTCAGTAGTGGAATTGCTGGATCGAATGGTAGGTCTACTTTTAGTTCTTTGAGGAATATCCATACCATTTTCCATAGAGATTAATCTAGTTTGCAGTCCCGCAAACAGTGTATAAGTGCTCCATCTACAATAACATCTATTGTTTGGGGACTTTTTGATAAAAGCCATTCTTACTGGGGTTAAGTGTTATCTTATTGTGGTTTTGATTTTCATTTCTCTGATGATTAGTGACATCGAGCATGTTTTTGATATGTTCATTGACCATTAGTCTATCTTCTTTTGAAAATCTTCTGTTCTAGTCTTTTGCCCACTTTTTAAGGGGATGTGACTCCATGGGACAAAGTTGTAGAGCAGAACAGGAAGGAGCAAGGTATCGGCAGAGATCAATCCGCGAGAGGCTTGGAGTCCAGTGAGAAGGGTAGGTAGAGCAGTTTGTTTGTTCCTCCTTCCCATCTCTGATATTGGGTGGGTTCCCAAGCTGCTGGAGAGACTTTCTCCTCACATGAGCCCAGAGGCTGCTGCCACCAATGAGCTGGGAGCTCTTTGTCGACAGGGCACCAGGCTCCCAGCCCCCATGGAGCACTTCCCATCTCCACAGACCCGAGCTGGGATGGCAGGTGCCATATTGCTTCTCTACCCACCATAACCCTTTATCCTCCCCACGGGGCTACAACTCCTCAGGTTTCATCTTGCTCACTCCCACACAGACATTTCCCAACTCTGGCCCAGACAGCAGGAGCCACAGGGGTCCAGTGAGTCTCAGGTGATCCACAAGACTGCAATGCCTGGACATTCTGGGCAGGCAGTCTCATGGAGTAAGGAAAGGACATGACCACAGTGCTAGCTTCCCTCCATTCAGACTGTTTTTCTCCCCTTCTCCACCTTCAGCCTGGGCTGCAGAGAGAGACAATCGAGCCATCACATCAAGGCTTCCACAGAGAGTGGGGCTCAGACCTTTCCTCTTGGGGTCCTGAAGGGGACTGAGGAGTGCTTAGACCATGAGCTCCCTGCCTGCTGGCCCTCCCTGGTGTTAGGTCAGAAGGAGTACAGACAGGTGGCAAGAAAGTGGCTAAGGGTGGAGAGCCGGAACCAAATTGTAGCTAGGAACCAAATTGCTGCTAGGAAATGTTCCCTGGTGGAAGCATACACAGTAAGGAGCTCCCAGTGACCTTTAACTGACCTTGGGCTCATTACCATCTAATTAGCATAGGAGTTTTCATGAAAGCTTCTGGGAGGACGCAAGCTTAGTAAGGAAACTGTTACATAAGCTAACCTGTTATGTAACCTGTTATGTAACCCCAACCTGTCGATTACCCTAAAGGCAAGAAACGGCAACAAATCCTGTCAGGGGAAAGGCAGGACAAACTAGTGAGCATAGAAAAGGCATTGTGTGCTCAGACTTTGGGGTCTTTTCCACTCATGGAGGATGACCCGTCTCTTCCTCTGAGACATACCATCGCTTTCCATTAAATGTTGTGTATGAGATAGCTTCGTATTTGTGATCACTCCGTCATTGGCTTGACTCGGTACCAGTACTCATTCTTAATACTGGGAACCAGGGGACCAGGGAACATCCACACAGACCTAACACTGGTGCTGCTTACCCAGCAGCTGCATCAAAAATTTATTAAACAGCTTTTTCTAGGACTGGACAAAGAAGCACCTGACAAACAGTATTGAGAAGTCAAAGAAAGTGACCACCCATTGTTTTTTTTTTTCCATTTTCACAAACAAATGAAAAGTTAAATCTTAAATCAACGTGTTTATAAACAATTCTATATATTGCATCCCCTCTGTTTGAAAAACCTAGCTTGATTTTTTTCTTTCCTTCTTGGACACTGTATTGCTACAACAGCCCTAATCAGAGATATTCCAAACTTTGGTAAAGGGAAAAACCATATTTTGCTTATTATTTATTATTTTTTCCTGTTTGATTCATTGATTTTTATATTAGAGTACTGAGTTTATCGTTGTTTGTTGTTTTGCTTTAAATTTATCATGGTCTATGATTCTATAAACAAAAATTAAAACATAAGCTAATAGGCTAGAAAAAAATAGTTAACAGCTTTAAATAAAACTCACATATCAAGAAAAATAGTTGAACAATCAAAAATACAGACAGACAAATGATATAGGGAGGTGATTCAGAGGAAAAACAAACAGCAATGCACAATAATATGAACTTAAGTTCAGTTACACAATCGATTTGAGTACTTCACATTAAAACATTTTTTATTTTCCATCACATGGACAAAAATTAAAAAGAATGACAACAGCCAGTCTGGGCAAAGTTGTGGAGAAATATGCATTCTCATATACTTTTGAAGGGCATGTGAATTGGCCTAGTATCTTTCAAGGAGGATTTGGCATTATGTATCACAATTGTCCATATCTCTGATCCAGAAATGCTATTTTTAAGAATGTATGCTAAAATAAAAAAATCCCTGGATGTGAAAAACCTAAGCAATTAAGTTCAGTGTGGCATTGCTTCTAATAGAAAATATTAGCATACAACATAACTGTTTATTCTTATAAGAAGAGTTAACTAAAATTATGGTATATTAATACTATGGAATACTAAGCAATTGTTTAAAAGAATAAGAGTTTCATATACTAAAGAGAGCTCTAAGAGTGATTTTATAAAAATCTAGTAGAATAGTAGTATGAACCTATGATTTTGCTAATTTATATTATGTTAATTATATTGTAGTATATCTATAAGATGTTTAGAGTGATACCGTAATGAATGGTGTTATGTATTGCCCATAACTATATTCAGAATTGAAGGATTTCCCCCTACTTCCCAGCTTATAGGTGGGCTGCCTGCTGATAGTTATGGGTTGTCAGTCTTTTCTGAAAGTTTCCCTTAGATAGAGAGTCCTGCTTTTCTCAAGATCACAGAGCCTGCACATAGTGACTGGTCATTGCCAGGGTAGAAAGGCCCAATACCCTTACTGAAATGCAGGACAACTCTGAAGGGTCATCCCAGATTTCTCCATGGGCTCAGCTGAAGCCTTGGTTGAGATTGCACTGCAGCCCACCTCCCGGCTTTGACCAATTCTGCATCTTTCAATCCCTTCTACAGATGTTGATCATAAACCTCTCACACAACAATCTCTTTTGCAGGGTCTGTTTCCCAGAAAACCCAACCTGTAACACTTAAAATTTGTTAATAATATTTATCTCTATTGAGGTGGATGAGCTTTTTTGTATTCATGTGAGGTATGTAACACTCTGGGTGTATGTCATACTCTTTATTTGGATATAAAAAGCATTTTTTTTCCTGATTTTAAAAATGAGTAAAGGAATTCTACTTCATTTACTAGAGATTCAATTTAAACAGTAACTCTTTATCTTATACTTTTTACCCTGAATTTGGAAATTTAGTTTTCTTCAAGATTTTTATAGACTCTCATGGACTTCAAGTCCTCTTTGACAATTTCTGCTCTCCCAAAACACTTAGTCCCTACTTCTTTCCCTACCACTGCTTTCCTCTCTTGTTAGTCCACATTTTGTCTTCACCAGCCTCCTCCTTTCCCCAAAGTAGAACTAACACAAAACTATGCAGCAAGGACTTTGTGGTAATGGAGAGCACAGAATAGCACGGAACAAAAATCCACTTACAATTAAGAGTAAGAAATCATTGTTCTCGAAGTTCTCTATTTATGCTACCTGATATATGCCTCAATAGCCATTTTCTCCCTTAAATTATATTTTGACCATTTCCTCTCTTCTCTTCTGTCTGTTGGAAGGCTCCGCAAACCCTGAGTTTAGCTAGGCAAGAACGGATTCTGAAGCCTATTACTGTATTCGTGAAGTAATCTAGCTCTCAACCTCCACCCTAAACTAGTTTGCTGGGAGCTACCTTTGCATAAGAAAGAAAATAGTTACGCTGTATGCCAAACAACAGGCAACTGCCCTAGGCTTCCTCTTTTAATAATACAAAGAATTAGCATAAGTATTGAAATTTCAATTTCCTTCTGCCAGTCTCAAACTGAGTTTTTGGGCAGTGTCATGTAAATGATATAAGAGCACACTGCATTTTAAAAAAAATGTTACATGAGATTGGCATATTATAATCTGTCCTTCAAATTGAATCTGATAAACTCCATAAACTAAACTCGTTTTCATACACATAAGATTTGATTCAAGGGATACCCCACAGGTGTGTATACTCCCAACCTAAAGCTCTGTCCTCCACATTTCCAAAAGGGCTGCTGGCCCTGGATGCTTCATGTGTAGCTACCAAAGCCTTGTTGCTTAAAGTATGAAGCCAATTTCTCCCCATTGAAATAAATCATTTCTTTAGTGTATTCAGGGCTGTCATCACATTAAAATATTCTTAATTTATCCTTATTGGTCCTAGTAATTCCATTCCCTATACATCCTAATGATCTTTGAAACTCACACCATTTATTAATAGAGTTATTTCCCAAACAATTATTGAGCCCTTATTATATTCCAGGCACATGGTGTTCTAAGTGCTTGGGATACAATATGAAACAAAACAGAAAAAGTTCCCTTTTTATCCTGAAATTTATATTCCGGTAATGGGTTAAAGCTTACTAATTTCTACTTACTCTTTTACTGACTAATAAAGCAAATGACATATAGTATGTTAGAAAGTGATAAGTTCTGTGGTAAAAAAGAAAAAAATATATGTATATACACACACATACACTGAGCATATCTGTAAGAAGAGTATAGATCTTGCTAATATAAGGACCCCCGAATCTTAATGTCTTTAACAACAAAGATTTTATTTCTCACTCCATCATCTGGAGTGTGGCTGGTTCCTGTGGCAGCAGGGAGTAAAAGTGGTAAATTAAGTGTGGACTCCTAAAGGCTTCCAGCAAGAAGTGTTATATCTCATTTATGCTCATATTTCATTAGCCAAAGTAATGAAACTTATAAGTGCACCACACTTATAGGTAAGGGCAAGCTGAACTTACAAGTGCGGTGCAGAACAGTTCTACCATGGTCTTAAATAGAGGAGAATTAGAATTTCTATTAACCATTACAGCGACTTTTTGTGAGGCTAAAACTGGGGTATATGCCAGTTGCGGTGGCTCACACCTGAAATCCCAGCACTCTGGGAGGCCAAGGCAGGAGGATCACTTGAGGCCAGAAGTTTGACAGCAGCCTGAGAAAGAATGAGACCCCATCTCTCCTAAAAATAGAAAAATTAGCCAGGTGTTGTGCCTGTAGTCCCAGCTACTCAGGAGGCTGAGGCAGGAGGATCACTTGAGACCAGGAGTTTGAGGTTGCTGTGAGCTATGATGATACCACTGCACTCCGCCCTGGGCGACTGAGTGAGACTCTGTCTTGGGAAAAAAAAAAAAAGAAAGAAAGAAAGAAAAAAGAACTGCGATATGGGCCAAGCACAAGTTGCAATTCAAAATAAAATAGTAAGGGTAGTTGTCAGGGAGAAAATAAAATTTGACCGAAGATTTATGGGGGCCAGGCATAGTGGCTCACACCTGTAATCCTAGCACTCTGGGAGGCCAAGGCGGGCCGATCGTTTGAGCTCAGGATTTCAAGACCAGCCTGAGCAAGAGCGAGACACCATCTCTACTAAAAAAATAGAAAGAAATTAGCTGGACAATTAAAAATATATAGAAAAAATCAGCTGGGCATGGTGGTGCATGCCTGTAGTCCCAGCTACTCGGGAGGCTGAGGCAGTAGGATTGCTTGAGCCCAGGAGTTTGAGGTTGCTGTGAGCTAGGCTGATGCCATGGCACTCTAGCCCGGGCAACAGAGCAAGACTCTGTCTCAAAAAAAAAAAAAAAACATTTATGGGAGGTAAAGGTGTTGGCCATGGATATAACTAGGTGAGGACAGTCTCCAGTTGTCTTTTTATTATTTCCCAGACATAGGAATTAGCCAATGGAAAGGCATCAGGCAGGGGCATGTTCAGTGTGTATGAGGAACAGCATAGCTGGGGTAAAGTAAGCAAGAAGGCAGTCAGTTGGAGATCAGATCAGAGAGAAGAAGGATGAACAATAATGTCTAGGGCCCTGTAGATCATAATAAGGACTCTGACTTATACTTTGAGTAAAATGGAGAGTCACTGTGAGTGTTTAACTCAGCTGCAGCCTGGGCCTCATTCTCATCTCTTAGGTCTTTACCACTCCTATTATGTAAATATTTTCCCCTCTCCTTTTTTCTGATCACTCTGACAAACTTACTCATGTTCCCCCCTCTGTGGCTGAGTGCAAAAGCATCTCTGCCCTGCCAGAACTCTGTAGACCTCACTCCCATTGCTTAATCACTGGTACTTTCCTCCCCTTCCCTTGTTGTTATCCTCCGAATTGTTAACACCTAATGTCCCTCACACTTTCCAAAGCCTTTGACTCAGTGATCCTGCCCTTCAATATCAGTTATGCTTGACTAGACCCAAGGGCACTTTGGTATTTTCCACGCAGTTTTCCTTTGTTTTTCTTATTAGGACAAAGTCCATATCACTGAGAGATGTATAGGAGCTATGACATTACAAGGAGTTCACAATCTTTTTCATTGGCACAGGACACAGTATAATGGATGCCAGTTTTGTTCAGAGCAAAAATATCTTTGCCCAACATAGGAATGTCATATAAGGCAAGAGACCCTACTTGATGTTCACAGACAGTCTTCTGATTACCATGATTGAAGTGTACAGCTTCAAATCAAAACAGAAAGCCTTTTCAAGTACTCTCAGGAGATAACCTTTAATAATACATCTAAGCAAGATTTCTGAAGGGAGAGAATAACTAGGTTCAAATCCTGTCTCAAATACTTTTCAGATTTGCGATCTAGCATTCTTTCCTCGGTTTCCTCACCTCTTAAAAAATAAATAGAATTTATCTCATATATATTGCTGCTTGGCACATGGTAAGTGCTCCATTAAGCTCAGTTGTTTTTATTACTCATCCTCTTTGGAATTCAGTATTAATGCTAAAGCCCTAGACTACCCCTGATTTAATGGAATGATCTGAAACCTTCTGGGCTCTCCTTGGTAATAAACTGTCTTTTGCTTTTCCCAGTTTTATTTAATTCTGTCATTCCTCAGAGAGCAAACCCATAATAAATTGAGTGACAACTGTAGATTTCTTGGCAACATCGATCTTCCTCTTTAGTTTCTTGATCAAAGTCTGAATGAAATTGTTACTTCTGTCCTGCTCCCAGGATATTAGCAAATGAGGTTCCAGTTGGGTAACAAGGAATGCTTGAGCTGCAGTGTGTGCACTGTGAAAGTCAAAGCTGTTCACCTGTCAATTACAATAGCAGTGAGCAGCCATCCTTTATACGATGCCAACCACCAATAAAAGGACCAGGAAGCAAAAGATCAAGGCTATAATGCTGCTTTTTCCAGCAGCCTTGTGGCTGCTTATGCAGGGTTTATTTTAAGGATATTGCTTAGAAGTTCAGAAGTCATTTGCCAATTAGAGACAGGAGAACATCCAATGATTGAAACCAAATATTTTTTTTTTGGAGTTGAGATATTTTGGTTGTGTAAATACATCAGAGAATATGTTTCCTCTTTAGTATAGTAGAAATGTGGTATATGAATCAATATTTATTTTCTAAACTAAACATGAAGAAAATCAGGTTTACTTTTGTTAAGAATTCTCAAATATTTCATGAAGTAGACATGCATTAAAGTTATAAAATTAGAGCTGGGAATTATCATGCCACTTTTGTGCTCTAGGACAGGGGTCTCCAACCTATGGTGAGTTGTATAATTATTTCATTGTATATTACAATGTAATAATAATAGAAATAAACTGCACAATAAATATAATGTGCTTGAATCATCCAGAAACCATCATCCCCCATCCCTGGTCTGTGGAAATATTGTCTTTCATGAAAACAGTCCCTGATAACAAAAAGGTTGGGGACTGCTGCTCTAGGAGACCAGAATATGCCTCCCCAAAATATGAAGGGTTGTTGAGCTGAAGGCAATTAAGAAGCAGATGCAGGAGAGCTCTTTGCCTTCCCTCTGTTTGCCTAAAAGCTTTGGATTTCAGCTTATATAGCATCTTCAACAAAGAACAGTAAACTTTTAGAAAGGTGACAAGACAAAGGGAAAAAAAGGCCTTTGAGTCTCTATTGGAGTTTTATAATGCTTGAAGAAGAAAGAGGTATGAAACAGGATGCAGTTTTCTTTTTTAACTACTGTAAAACTGGAGGTTTGAATGGCTTTCTCTGCCTCTTGCTCAGGATCCTTGATTCAATCTCCTCCTTGCAATTGTCAGGACAGTTATTTTCATAGCTGTTTTTGCAAGCCTTACAACTTGTCAACATCCAGGAGAGGAGGAGGTGACAAAAAAGAAAGTGGGAAAAAGGAAAAAAGAAGAGGATAAAGGGCGAAAGTGTCAAGGGTCAAAGTAAGGGAAATTAAGTTCTGCTTAATCCTATGTTATTAGTTTTCCCTTTTGTCTTTCAAATGGAGCCAGAATCTCCTCAGCAAAGTGAGATTTGCTATCTTTTACTGCACTCAGCAAACCACAGTGAGGTTTAATCGTCACTCTTTATACATTTTAGCTAACAGTTAAATGGATCTGTTTGAAATTAACATAAGTAAGAGATTAAAGCAGAATGCAAGTGCAAATATTCAGACAATGTTGCAAAACCACCACTAAAAATGGTAAATAATGATATATTAAAAAGGATTAATAACTGGGTGTGATCCATTTTTATTGCATTAAATATCAATTTGAGTTATATAAAGTTCTTAAATAAATAATACTTCGAAGAATACATATTAGACTACATATATACAGTATTTAAATGTTAATATGATTCTGAACTAACCATAACATTTTAATGCCCCACATTAAGCATTGTAGACTGAGAGCACTGAGAGGAATGTAAAAAATAAAATAAAATATGGTTTAATAATCCTACTCTCTTGTGCATTTTGCAATAGAGTCTTCACTTGTTTATTTATTGGCAATATCACTCTTAAATATAAAGTAGTTAAGATTTCTAACATATTGCTTCATACTTACGTCTTCAATGCTCAATAGCTCTCTCAAGTTCCAGAGGTTCCAAAATTTGTGCCTCATCCTTCTATTTCATTCTGCTCACCTTTAAAATGGGAATATTCCAGAGGTCCTAAAAGTCATAGAAACAGACTATAACTGGTGATATGATTGATTTATTGACACCAAGTTTCAAAACTTAAAGAATGGAAAAATTTTGCTGCTTCAACAAAGCTTAGTAACTTGCTCTTTGTATTTCAGTCTAAAACTGAATCTTAGAAAGTTTCTAAGACTATTTTATTCTTATGCAAAAACCATGAGTATGTCTAGAAATTTCATAAGAGTGATTCAAACAGTTGCTTGACATCACTTAAAAATAACAGACTAATAGCCAATGAACATATGAAAAAATGCTCAATGTCACTAATCATCAGAGAAATGAAAATCAAAACCACAATGAAATATAATCTAACTACAATGAGAATGGCTTTTTATCAAAAAGTCCCAAAACAATGACGCTGGCATGGATGCAGAGAGAAAGGAACACTTATATGCTGTTGGTGGGACTGCAAACTAATGCAGCCTCTATGAAAAACAGTATGGAGATACCTCAAAGAACTAAAAGTAGACCTACCATTTGATACATCAATCCCACTACTGGGTATTTATCCAAAGGAAAAAAGTCACTTTATCAAAAAGACACGTGCACTAGAATGTTTACTGCAGCACGATTCACAATCAAAAAGATGTGGAATCAACCCAAGTGCCCATCAATACATAAGTAGATTAATAAAATGTGGTATATGTACACTGTGGAGTACTGTTCAGCCATAAAAATTGAATTAATACTTTTTGCAACAATCTGGGTGGAACTGGAGACCATTATCCTAACTGAAGTATCACAAGAATGGAAAAACAACCCCATGTAGTCACTATTAAATTGGAACTAACCGATCAGCCCTCATGTGCACAGATGGAAGTAAAAGTCAATAGAA
Source organism: Propithecus coquereli (assembly GCF_000956105.1). Lineage (NCBI taxonomy): Eukaryota > Metazoa > Chordata > Mammalia > Primates > Indriidae > Propithecus > Propithecus coquereli. The sequence continues at coordinate 3,881,180 of NW_012142746.1, forward strand.
ATCATGCAGGTGGGGCGGAGGAGGAAGGGATAGGTAAATTTACACCTAACCAATACAATGTATAGTATCTGGGTGATGGGCACACTTATAACTTTGACTCGAGCAGTACAAAAGCAATCCATGTAACCAAAATATTTGTACCCCCATAATATTCTGAAATAAAAATGCTATGTATATATATAGTATATATTCACTGAAAAGATACATTTTAGGCATTATGATGAAATAGAGGTTTTTGTTAGAATATTAAGTAAGCAATAATCTTTAAAACATTCCAATAATTGTAAAATTTTTAGTTCTGTGTTAATTTACAAGTCTAATATTTTGCAATAAATAAAAAATAATATTATTTACAAAAAAACAGTTCTATTAATTATTTTTCACTTTTCAATTCTCTGTTTTGATAATTTTAAAATATATTCTAAGTTCAGGAAAATTGGATAAAAGCATAACTAGCCTTTCTCTATAAAAGGCTGAATGTTACTAGGAAGTTAATTTTGGCATCTTGGGATGTGCACTAGGCATAAAAATTACTGGCTTTTCTAGCATATGCAGGTTTTCCTTTTCAGAAACTAAATCCTCATTTATATTTAATTTTATCTTCTTTGAAATTTATTCTGGGTATACTGCATTTCATTCATTCTTCTTGCTGGACTCAGCTATGAAATAAGGAACATTTTTGTTGCTGTTTTACATGTGCATTTCCAATTGACATTAAATTTGGTTCCCAGCCTTTTTGTTTTATTTCTTCAATATCTCACTTGAAGAGGAAATAATAAGTACAAGGAGATTTCAAACACAAATAAATAACACCTGTCAATAAGTGCAATTATTGCAGGAACACACATCAGAAGTGATACTTCTTTAAGTTAGCCTGGCTACATCACTTTGCTTTTATATTTTCATTTGAAAATTTTAAATAAGTGCTAGAACTGGTGATTCTATGCTAAGACAATTTTGAATTTTATTTTTTTTAGATTGTTTAAAGAAGTTAAGAGTAAGCATCAAGACCACTTTGGCATACAAATATGGCTGGAAAACCTGTAATATCCTATATTTTCCTGGTATTAACTGAATGCATAATCAACTAGATGACAGGAAGATATCAAAGTAAACAGATTATTGGAAGTCTTTGTGCCCATTTACTAGATAACTATAAATGGCCATGATGCTTGACTTTCCAATGACTGATGCAAGCTAATCATGATAACACTATTTTGCTTGCCCATGATTGGTAGAGATGGATATTCATCCAGTTCTGGTAAAGGAAACAAGAAACAAATCGGGGGAACTTTAAAGCGAGATTTTCTCAATTATAAGAGTCATAGGAAGACAGAGATTCTTTGTCCTCTGAAGGTTGTCACGTCTGGATGTGATGCTGGAAAACGCTCGATTCACCTTACCAACAGTCTAAGGATGAAGCCAAATCATGAAGGAAGAAAGAGCAAAAGAGTCATAGGCAAGTGTTACTGCAATCCAGATGTACTATGCCTGGAACCCAATTTAAATTCTGGCGCTTCTTGAAATCAATACCTCATCAGTTGAATTGAAGTTTGTGGGATGTTTTTTTTAAGCAAAAACATCCAAATTTATTCATTCACTTTCATGTTTGTTGAGAAGGCTGTTTATGTGCCTGTGATATTTAAATAGAGAAATATCCACATAAACATATTTATTTGAAATGAGAATTTGTGGTAACATTTTTAAGGTAACTCTGTTTTAATATTAATACAATATTTATTTTTGTGTACTTGGTAACATCATAGATTCAATTCAACAAAAATATTTTGAGTTTATTTTACATGTGAGGTAACAGCCAAATTAATATGGGCAGATTCATTAAGGTAATATATTTATTTTGAAAATATATTTGTTTTGCTTGGGAAAAGAGACTTTTGGACAATCAAGTCTTTTTTGCTTTATCAGAGGCTTGTTCAGCTTATCTGTAGAGTAGATGCTGATAGAATTGGGTGACCCATCCAATTAACACAATCCATACCCTCCAGAATGCTTGAAAAATGGGTGGGAACATATGACACGAGTGCCAAGAAGAGCTGTTTCTCATGGGCAACTGGTTTAATATCTGATGTAAGTGAAGAAGATAATAATTAATTCACTCCTTCCCTAACTGTGGCTGTGGCTGCCTCAAATAGTGCCCAGCTCTGCTTCTGGGTGTGGTGGGAGACAAGTTGGGCCTCTTCACTTCCTTTGCCAGGGAAAGATCCAACAGTGTTTTTTCCCTGTGACCACTGCAGATTGATTTAGGCAGATTCAACTGCTGCTCATGCTGCAATAGCAGTCACTCTCTCTTCCTCTTCCTTGATCAAGCAGAGGCCAAATTTCCACTCATTCTTGCTCTGTTTTTTTTTTTTTTTTTAACTGGATGCACTGAACGATAGAATGTGGAGTAATAAAGATCAAGGTGGTATTCTGGACAGCAATGCTGAGGAACTCTTCCATATTGTAGAGCAGTGGTCTTTATACTTAGAGTATGTATACTCCCTGGGGTATGTGAAGACTTCCCAAGGGATATTTTTTTTTCTTTTCTTTTCTTTCAGGGTATTATGAGGGTATAAACATTATGGTTACACTTTATGTATTTGCCTCACCCAAGCGAGGGTTAAAGACATGCCCTTCCCTCCTACAATGCTCCCCATGTCCTTTAGTTGCGGGTTTACCCCCCCATCCCCCTAAACCCTGGAGAGTATTACTGTCATGTGATCACCCTAGTGTTGATCAGTTAGCACCAATTTGATGGCGAGTACAAGTGGAGCCCATTCTTCCGATCTTGTGGTGCCTCACTTTGGATAATGGGCTTAAATTTAATCCAGGAAAGTATAAGAGGTGCTAGATCACTGTCGTTTCTTATGATTGAGTAATATTCCATTGTATACATATACCAAATTTTAATAATCCACTCATGGATTGACGGGCACTTCGGTTGTTTCCACATCCTTGCAATAGTGAATTGTGCTGCCATAAACATTTGGGTGCAGATGTCTTTATCATAGAATGTTTTGTGCTCTTTTGGGTAGATGCCTAATAGTGCTATTGCTGGATCGAATGGTATTTCTATTTTTAGCTCTCTGAGGTATCTCCAAATTCTTTTCCACAGAGGTTGCACTAATTTGCAGTCCCACCAGCAGTGTAAGAGTGTTCCTGTCTCTCCACATCATCGCCAGCATTTGTTGTTTTGGGATTTTTTGATAGAGGCCAATCTCACTGGGGTTAGGTGATATCTCATTGTGGTTTTGATTTGCATTTCTCTAATGATTAGAGATGTTGAGCATTTTTTTATATGTTTGCTGGCCATTATTCTGTCTTCTTTCGAAAAGTTTCTGTTCATTTCCTTTGCCCATTTGTTGATGGGGTTGTTTGATTTTTTCTTGTTGATTTTTTTGAGTTCTAGATAGATTCTGGTTATCAGCTCTTGACCTCTGGAACAGGACTGAGAATCCAGAGATAAAACCATCCGCATATGGAAATCTAATCTTTGACAAAGCTGACAAAAATATACACTGGGGAAAAGAATTTCTTTTCAATAAATGGTGCTGGGAAAACTGGATAGCTACATGAAGAAGAATGAAACTGGATCCCCACCTCTCACCTCTCACAAAAATCAATTCCAGATGGATAACAGACTTAAACCTAAGGCATGAAACCTTAAGAATTCTAAAAGAAGATGTTGGGAAGACCCTTTCAGACATCAGCCTAGGCAAGGAATTCTTGAAGAAGACCCCCAAAGCAATCACCGCAGAAAGAAAAATAAATAAATGGGATCTAATCAAATTAAAAAGCTTCTGCACTGCCAAGGAAACTATCATTAGAGCGAATAGACAGCTCACAGAATGGGAGAAAATATTTGCTCTCTACACATCCTTGCTCTGTTAAAGTCAATGGCTCAGAGGAGCAGGAATAGGATGTGGCCAAAACAGAGGGAAGGGACAAGGGTCTGCCACAGAGAACATGCATTTCAAAGTCTTGATTTTCCACCGCTGAGGCTACAATAGGAAAAGTCATTATCATCCTCTTCCCTGTGCTCTTAGACAATGAGTGACATGTTAAAAGCTTAAAATCTTCATGGAGCATCCCACTCCCTTCCATGCTGTAGGACAAGGATGAAATTAAAGAATTCCCACGGATCATTGACATGACTTTTCTGGGAGAAGCTGGATATACTGGATTGATTGATTGATTGATTGACTTAAATTCAGGATGTTATGAGGGTACCAACATTTGGGTTACATGAAATGCATTTGCCTCACTCAAGCCAGGGCCACAAGCATGTCCTTTCCCCATACAGTGTGTCCCATCTCCATTAGCTGTGGGTTTACCCACCCCATCCCCTCTACCCACCACGTCCCCACCCCACAACCTGACAGGCACCCAATTAGTATTACTACTATGTGAGCACCTTAGTGTTGATCAATTAGTACCAGTTTGATGGTGAGTACATGTGGTTTTTCTATCCTTGTGATACCTCACTTTGAAGGATGGGCTCAAGCTCTACCTAGGATTTCTTAAATAGTTTATAAATATCCAGAGTGCTTCATTTAATTCTAAAAGCATTTTAGAATTGAAATAGACAGGGATGTCAAGAAAGATTATTTAAAAAGCCTATAATGTTCTTTGCAGAACCACATGCCTTATTCCATGGCACATTTTTTTTTTTTTTAGTTTTGAGAGAAATTTTTTAGTGTGACAGGGAAAACAGGGGCAAGAAAATTCTAGTAATACTTACCCTCAAGACAAAATAAACCCCAAACATTTGTTCAGCTCCCCATTATAAAGTTATTTTTCTCACCCCAGTAGATGTCAAATACCTGGCCAATTGGAGATGGAAAATTGTGCCTGTGGTAACTAGAAATCATCTGACTCCCAGAAATGGGATTTTTAGCATTCCCATTAGGGCTTTCATGTTGGCTTAGTAAGACTAAATGGGCAGCTGAACAAGATTACCTGTCCCTGATAGGAAGGGAAATAAAGTTAATGGTAAGACAAGCTGGCTGGCTATATTCTTTGGCCTGCCTTCCTAAACTACTTTCTAAAATCTCTACCTGAGGACTTAACACCATGGGGAGCTTGATCAGTTCATTGTGTTGTTTAAGACTGGTGGCTGATTTACAGTTTGACTTGGAAATTAGGATCAGGAAGGCATTCAGTAATTGGAGGGCATAAGGAAGGTGGTGCAGGGAAGGACGCTGTAAAATATTGTCCAGCTTTATCCTGCTATTGCTCAGCAACGTTCCAAGCCAGCATTTAAAAATTCTCCAGCCTGCAGAGAGTGGTTATATGTATGTATAAAGGATATTGGGGGACGGTATCTGATGGTTGGGACCTCACAGGCCACGAGGAGAATTTCTATACTTGACTCCTGGAGGACTTATGCCCTAGTAAGTCCTCTTTTCTCCTTTGTGAAGTTAGAAACATTAGCAGATGTGACCCCAGGCAAACTATTAACAGGTATTCTGGCCTCCTCATTTTATCTTTTTCCTTTCTTGAAAAACTTGCTTCCCAGCAATATACCCAGGAACTTCTTATCCCTCTACCCTTCCTAAGACAGATCAGAGCCTGCTATGGAAAAGATCTTACAATTTTAGTGAACATGTGCCTTAAGCTTCATTCTTAATTGTAGAATAAATTATCCTATCAAAGGCATTTCAATCTCCACCTAGTAGAAAAGAAAATGTTCTTTAATGGAAATTCAGAAATCACAGCATGTAGCCTCTAATTCTGCTGCTTTGCTGGGTCACTTTGCTCTATAGGGTTTTCTTTCTAATTTGCTGAGAAGGCTCAAGGGTGAACATAGCACCAAATTTGCCTAAGTATATGGTCTGCATACTATGCTTGACTTCACTATAGTCAAGCCAGTTACTTCAGACTAATATTTCCATTGATTATTTTTGTATGGAGGGCTCCAATTGACTTTAGCATGACTAAAGCACTGTGGTGTTGTTTATTGCCAGGTCTCTGGTGAACCAATCTTAGAGAGTAGGGGTTACAAGAACTCAGAAAGAATACCATACTTGGTGATACAGACCATAGCCACAAAATGTATGCAATACAGTTGGAAAGATAAAACTAGCATGTGGAAACAATAATGGTACATCTACTAGCCAATACATAAAAAGTATGCTTCAACTCAACAGAAGGGGACGTCACTATGGGCTGCTATACTTAAGGAGATGTTCAGAGAAAAGATTTTATGGACTATGAAAAGATTGTGAATGGTAAGTAGGATTTAGAATGGAGGTGGGGGAGAGAGGGGAGGCATCTCAGGTAAGGGGAACAAGGCAAAGTTGAAATAATATGTATGGGTTAATAGCTGGGCATTATGGAAAGAAGGGTACAGTGTAGGATGCAGATAAGATTATGTAGGCAGGAATAGGGAAGATTATTGATGAAATTACACAGAGGAATTTAGCTTTGATGTGGGAGAGTACGGAGAATCATAGTAAATTTCGTGATAGGATAAGAAGATAATGAAATAAAATTGCAAAAGCATTTTTGTGTTTGAGTCCTTATTGTGTGACCTTCACCAAGTTACATAACTATTTTTATCCTCAGTTTCCTCACGTACAAAATCAGGATATAGGGTTATATGAAGATTTGAGGATCATTAAGAAATATACATCATCATCACATCATCATGATAATCATTCATCACCATCATTATCAATCATCATCATCATCCTTCAGCATCCTCATCATAAAAGATGTCCATAATTAGTATTTTATTGTTGTTTAGGCAAACTAAGCTGGCTATAGTTTCTATGACTCCTTCTCCTTTTCAAGAGGTAGAATCTATTTCTTCTTCCCTTGAATTTGGCAAGATTCTGTGACTGCTTTGAACAACAGAAGATCACAGAAGTTATGATGTGCTAGTTTACAGACCCAGACTTTCTTATACTTCTGGTCTCTTGGAATGCTTACTTGTGGTATGCTCTAAGAACCCAATCACCATGATGTGAAAAGCCTGAGCTTTGCGGCGAGGCCATACGTCCATACTTTAGTTAACAGTATTAGTTGTACTCCCAGCTGACAACTACCAATAACTGCTAGCTATGCGGAGTGAGTCATCTTTGCCTTCAAGCCTTCTTAAGCCTTGGGATTACTTCAGCTGCAGCCCTCATCCAGCAAACACATGGGAGGTCCAAAGCGAAGACCACTCAGCTGAGCCCAATTAACTCATGGACCCTTGATGAAAAATAATGCATTTGTTTTTTATTTATTTAATTAATTAATTTTTGAGGCAGAGTCTCACTCTCTTGCCTGGCGAGTGCCGTGGCATCAGCCTAGCTCACAGCAACCTCAAACTCCTGGGCTCAAGTGATCCTCCTGCCTCAGCCTCCAGGCACATGCCACCATGGGACTACAGGCACACGCCACCATGCCCAGCTGGATGCATTTGTTTTTAAGATTAATATTTCAACAAATTTTGAGATGGTTTGTTATAGAGCAATTGCTAACTGGAACATTGATTTTCTTTTTTTAAATCATGATTATATTAAGGGGTATTTGTTTGTTTTCGGTGTTATGTAAAAGGAAATGGATTTTAGGTGTGGAGGAGATGAAGGCCTTGATTGGGAAATCAATGTTGAAAATTAAGAGTATTTCTTTCATTAACATTTCATTCATTCATTCACTCAATATATATTTATTGAACAAATACACTCATAGCACCAGGTTTGTGAAAGCTATTATTTGGTTATTTATTGCATTAGTTGAGTACTTCCGTACTGACTATAAATGCTATGTTACAGCTCCTAGATTCCCAAGAATGTATCTCATATGCTCAGCATAATGTATACTATTTTAATTAGAATTTAATGTTCTGTTCCTTGGCTTTTCTGTTTGGTTATCACATGCTTCTTTTATTGTTTTTGTTTCTGATAAAGGAAGCTCTTACAATAGAACACATCTTTGTTAGTAGACATGTAAATATAACTGTTTTTGCCTTTGTCTTAGATTTTATTTCTCTTAGCCATGAATCTTTGACCTTTCACTAGCTATTATTGTTATAGTACTAACACCTTTTGTTTTTTGTTGTTGTTGTTGTTGTTCTAACCCATCCCATGCTTTGATGCTTGATTTCCTCACATTTTCCAAAGAGAAAATCCTTGCTTTTAGGTAAAATCACTCCTTTTCACAAATAGCTGATTGGTTGGTTTAATATTTCAGGCTCTTACTTACATAGACTTCTAAAAGAGATAATAGTAGGAAGTGTTTACATTGTAAAAATATAAACATTTGGAATACTTTTAGAAGCTTTCATTGACAGTGATGAAAGCACTTGAAAATCTTAATAACAGTGTTGTAAGTCCTATACATACCAACTGCTGACTTTTGGGGGACAATTTAGAGTATTTTCCTTATTATCTTTTTTTGTGCATTATTAAAGTGCTAAAGAGATGATATTTCTAGAGCCATGCCCAACACATCGTCAAATACTTCTCTATGAAATATTGAGCACCCCTCGATTTATATATAAGTAAAGTGAAATTAAACATTAAAGAAAACAAAGAATTGTGGCAGCATGGAGGGAATTTTCCAAACAAAAGCAAATGTAGTGATTAGTTGACTTAAAGCTCACTGAGAGTGTACTGCTATTCACAACTGCAACACTTGGTGGCATGATAACTACATATTAATAGAAAAAAAAAAACACTTGGCTAGGAGATTCAAATTGTTTTCTTAATGCTTCAGGCAAGATAGGCACTATTAATGCAATAGAATACTGCAGTGCTCCATTTTCAAACACCAGGAGTCTGTGAAAACATACTTCCCTCTGCCATTACTGCATAAAAAGCATGGGAAGGTAGGATCCAAAGGGTGCACATTTACCTAATAGTCAAAGTTCTGAGATGAGTTTTTTTCCTAACAGTCAGACCAAAAACAATGATAGCATTAGATCTCACATCTAGTACAATCACACAAAAATGCTGTACTTTGCATTTTTCAAAGCTATTCACATATTTTATATGATGCTCACCAAATATCCATATTACAGAAGGAGAATGTAACATTTAGAGAAATGTGCCATTATCACATAGACAGTAAGGTGATATTATAAAAATTAAAAGCGAGGTCTTCTGCCTGATGGTTAACTATCTCACAAAATACAATGTAAAGCTACTTACCATAGTGAAAATTAATAATGGATGTAAATTTTAATTAAAAAACACCTATGTCAGGACTCACCTTTTGCTAGGGAGACTAAATTGAGCCCACGGTTGAGCATAAAGAAGTTGTACAAAATAAAGTTCCTTATTCCTTCAAAATATTTTTCCAACCAACCTATGGCGCTGTCAAGACAAGGTATAGAATTAGTGGTTGGAAACATAAACCTAGAGATCAGGCTAACTTGGAGGCAAAGTTAGCAGAAGGGGGTAAGGAGGAAAGAGTTGAAGCATTAGGGGAACATTAGTGACAAGAAGTTCTTAGAAATGGGTGTGGCTTCATCTGTGAGGTCTGGCTTCAGGTAGCAAAAGATCTAGTAATTGGGTGTCCAGGCCTTGGGAGGATATGTGAGAGTAAGAGGAGGAGAAGATCCAAGTCTCCAGCATGCCAGGCAAGGAAATGCAGGCCAGTATCTAGAAATAAAGCACTAAAATAGAGGCTCACCTACTGTAATAGAGTCAGAGCGAGGGCTTGACCTCAAGAAATGAGGCAAGCACCCACTACTATGACTGGGAATATGACACCTCAAAACTTCCATTAGCAAGGATGGCTGGAGGCTGAATCACTGAAAACAGGCCTGGAATTCTTTTTTTTTTTTTTTTTTTTTTGAGACAGAGTCTCACTCTTTTGCCCGGGCTAGAGTGAGTGCCGTGGCGTCATCCTAGCTCACAGCAACCTCACACTCCTGGGCTCAGGCGATCCTTCTGCCTCAGCCTCCCGAGTAGCTGGGACTACAGGCATGTGCCACCATGGCCGGCTAAATTTTTCTATATATTTTTAGTTGTGCAATTAATTTCTTTCTATTTTTAGTAGAGACGGGGTCTCGCTCTTGCTCAGGCTGGTTTCGAACTCCTGAGCTCAAACAATCCGCCCGCCTCTGCCTCCCAGAGGCCTGCTAAGATTACAGGCGTGAGCCACCGCACCTGGCCCAGGCCTAGAATTCTTAATACTGTGTTCCATATGCCACATGATGACTTCTGATGTATTAGATAATATTAAGCCCACAAGTGGAACATAAGAGGTTAATTTATAATTCAAATTAGGTCTTTGATAATTAACAGGAAGTTGATTTTATTATACTAATGAACCTATACATATAATCATTCTATATAAATCTATTTTAAAAAGATAAATTCTAATAAATAATAGATAATTGTGTAAATTAAAATTTTAAAATTTTATAGTGATATATGAACATTAAAATAGCATAAGCAGAATAATTATTGTTGGTAATACTTTATCTCTGATATTTTGTCACTGATATTTATCTGAAAACGTATTTTGTTTAATTGGACATTGCTATTTTTAAAATCTTCAAAAATTGCTTCGATCTTCAGAGTCGAATATATTTTATGTTTAATAAATTCAATTTTTTGATACTTCCATCAGGTCTCCTCTGTTAAACATACTAATTATTTATGGAGGGGTGAAGTAACTGGTAAGCTCAGAGCAAATTCAAGAAAACAGAATAAATTCTCAAATCTTCTTTTTTATGAAAATGCACAAACACATGAGCCTAAATATTTCTTCTGCAGATATTTTTGCAAACACACTTGTTAAATAATTCCTATTTATGAATCTTTTGAATGTTTCATCAAGTTTAGGTGCTTCAAAATTGTAGGTCTTCTCAATTGCAATCCACTCAATACAGAATATAAATTTCTCCAATTAAAAATAGAAAGTAGAAGCTCCATCAAAAGATCCTTCTAATAAGGCAAGATATTCCAAAGTACAATTATAGAATTTTAAAATTAAATCTTCTATGCTCTTGAGTTCTCATCATTAAATATTTTTCAGTTCTTCACTCATCTCTCTAGGGATGAATATTAAAGTTTTCTGGTTTTGAAATCTTGTTTCCTATGATTGTTATTCAATAAAATCTTCAAAAGATGATGATTTATGGCTCTACTTTTAAAAAAACTTTTAAATTAACAGTCTAAAAGTAAATATGAACAAAATGAAAACAAAATATAAGATGAATTGTTTGTTTAAAATTTCAATAAAATGGTAGGACACAGGACAATTTATGAAATAGTTATTCAGAAGGTCAAACATTTCTAAAATCCAATTGAAGAGAGATAGCAAAGAAAGATGGCACACACAGCCACATTGAAGATTTATTTTGTAATCAATATTAGTTTCATCCCATTTTTTTGTTTGGTTACTACATATGTAGGTTTTGACACTATAGCTTTAATTTTGATTTATCAAATATGAATTATATGTGAACCATAATTTATTTGCATTCTATAGATTTCTTAATTTAAACACATTGTTTTTACCACAACACTGTGGCTCATTAAATTTGTGTTCCCAAAAGTAATTTTATCTTCAATATTAAACCTTAAAATTGAATGTATAAGAGCAGTCATGTCAATGTCAGACATTTCACTTTTGACAAAATGAGCTTTCAAAAGTTTTTCTTTGATTTTAATAATTTGAGAAAATCGAACCACTATTGGATTTAACCTAGCAGAATTTCTTTTTGCAGCATCTGAAGATGCCCATATAAAATTGTCATTTTTAACTGCATGTGAATTTCTTTTGCTGTAGAGCCAACATATTAAAAGCAATTTTTTGGGTACACGCACATGGAAAGTTAGAATTGAAGATGAGTAAAATTAATTTAGATCAGCACATTTGATCTAAATAAAAAGGCATTTTTCAGTGTTATTTTATTACACCTTCTGCAACTGTACATATTAAATCATCATCTTTGGGCACTGCCTTCTCAACATAATTTCTCACATTAGAAGTAGATGCTGATGCTATTCAATAGATTTGTGTCTTATTTTTGTATGCTCAGTGATATCATCTGAATGGATATGGATCATCTGCAAACATTTTGTGCTACTTATGCACAAAATCAATTCTTTTCAAACAATGGGAACAATGGGAAAATTTTCAATAATGTTTTCTTTTCTTTCTTTTTCTTTTTCAGCATGTTACTTGTCTAAAGGTTTACTGCAACAAAATTAAAAAAGAACATTATCAAACAAATATAAATGAATACTTGTGCATTTATACCATACAATAAATGAAAAAAAATAAGTGTATCAAGAATATTCTGACTACTCTCTTACATGATCTATGGCAAGATAGCCTAGCCTCTAGTTTCTATACATAAATCATATATGTTTTACTGATAATTTTCAAGTTTCCTATTGAAATGCCAAATGGCTGCTTGGTGCTCAAACCATGGCATGGGACAAAAAAACCAAATGATATGCAGGGCCACAGTGTTAAACATGTCTCCCACCACAATTATAGAATGGAAACAATTAGCCATTACTACTCAGTTTAGTCTGAGTTCCCTTGACGTTGCTGGTGGGAGCCCAGCATGGTGTCCTAAAAGGGAAGTGTTAGTAATGTTGACACTAAAAAAGAATCAGGGAAAGAGATAGTGTCTTGCTGGTTTTCTTTTTTTTAGATTTACCCACATGAGGTTAGGAGGACTAATTTAACTGCACACGTGTATCACATAGTACTAGAGGAGACCATAGCAGAAGAGGGAAGTACAATGGAAGGTCCATCAAACACATACCAGACTACTTCAGAACAAGTCTTACTAAAAATACTTTGTTACAAAATGAAAAAATAGTAAGGAGGTCCTCAAAAAGTGTTGGGAATTTTTCAAAAGGACACAAGAGCCAACTTTCTGATGCTCTAATTTTGATGCTCAATCAGAGACAGTTTGAGCATCAGAATAAATATTACAGCAACAAATTATAAATAGGGAAATAATAAATTGGAAGGAATTCTTGTATAGCTGAACTAAACCAGGGCCATGCAGGTAGCTGGTCACTTGAACAATGAGTGACAGAAAAAATAGCACGGGGAAAAGTTGGAGACTAGGTAGAGGACAGAATAAGTCATCCCTTATAGGCCATAGTGAAAAGACTAAATGTTTTCTTCTAAGTGTAATGGAAAGTAATTAAAACACTCTAAGCAGCTATTGCCTGATTTTTTTCTTTTTCCAAGATTACCCCAGTTGCTATGTGAATAACCGAGGGATAGAAATTAGGTAAGATGAGAGTGGCGACAGCCAAGGCAAGAAAAAGAAAATATATCCTGAAGGTTAAAGAAGAGAGAGAATACATGGGAAATTTCATTTTTCCTGTCTTTACCTAAAATCTGCATGTTCATTGTTTAATACAATCCTAAACAAGGTTTCTTGCTGACAAAGGTCTTGTTCTAATGGCAGGTTGCCAGGTTGGGATGCCACCTCAACCCCAGAAAATCAAGGAAGAGATTTAAAAAATGCAAGTTCTCTAGTCATTTAACTTTTAAGTTTTGTATTTATGGCAAGATGATAAATTCGCTGAATATATATAATAGAAAACAAAATGTTATGCAATGCCAGCATTTCTTTTCTTTCCTAAAGGAAATATCATATTAAAAAGTAAGCAGTACCATCCAAATCATTCTGCAAAGTGGAATCATACTTTAGTGGGTTAGATATTTATCAGGCTGCATTTTGTATTTTAGCATCAACAGCCATTAAAGGAAGAAAAATTGAATGTCTTGTATAGGAGAAGATGCATATCTTCAAAATTATTTTGACTCTCCACTGGAGCCTTCAATGTTCATATTCATAACAATAGTATAAATGTGAAATAATACAGCTTGGCAGTAGGGTAAAAAACTGATTCCCTCAGCTATACTGATGATGATGCGTGTTATCTTTCTTATTTATAGAAAATAATATGAACATGGCGTTATGAGTCACCTTCACACTTCTGTGCTATTCTTTCCTCCTCACATCAGCCCACATCAATAAGATATTGCCTGCAAAATAACATGCCAGTACAATTTCCAGTTATTTCAGTATCGAACCTCTCTTATTTATGGGAAGGGAGAGATCAGGTAGAATAAGCATGCGTTTACTCAAATGTGGCTGAGTTCTCAACTTATTTAGTCTCACTAATCCAACAGTAAATGAAAAATCACTCATTCCTCATGCCCCATTTGAGCTAAACCCAGTGATAGAGTGCACATTTTTATCCCTATAGAATATTTCTGTCTCATTTGCCCAGTGAAATCTAACCTATAAATTCCAACAAATATATAGCATATAAATTATATATTCCATAATATTTTATATGTTTATCATTATATTACAATGCTGTTAAAGGGTCTGAGAAATACTTGTGTGCTGAGGCAGAGAGAGAGGTCATCCTTTAAAACTGTTATTAACTTCACCAGCATATTCCAATGTACCATGTCATTGCTTACTACACTACATTATCATTCTCTTGTCTACATGATACCAAAAACAGTGGTGCTGGTGTTTGAGTCTCTGGGAAGAAGAGTTCAGTCTTTCTATGTTAGTGTGTCAAAAGTTATTAATACAGTGCAGACTTAAATTAGGACATATAATTGGTCATTGGCCAAAATAACAACAACAAAATCCACTAAATTTTTAATTTGGGAAGAATTCTACTGAACTGTCTTGAACTATTTACATAAATAGAAGCAAAATCATGTTGTGTCTGAGCCATTAAATATTTTTTTTTTGAGACAGAGTCTCACTCTGTTGCCCTGGCTAGAGTGCTGTGGCGTCATCCTAGCTCACAGCAACCTCAAACTCCTGGGCTCAAGCGATCCTCCTGCCTCAGCCTCCCGAGTAGGTGGGACTACAGGCATGTGCCACCATGCCCGGCTAATTTTTTCTATATATTTTTAGTTGTGCAATTAATTTCTTTCTATTTTTAGTAGAGACGGGGTCTCGCTCTTGCTCAGGCTGGTTTCGAACTCCTGAGCTCAAACGATCGGCCCGCCTCGGCCTCCCAGAGAGCTAGGATTATAGGCGTGAGCCACCGCGCCCGGCCTAAATATTTTGTACCTTTTCATTCATCACTTAATCCAACTAATTTGCATAATGTAGAATCAGAACTAGGAGAAAGCTAGCAATACTTTCTGCTATCCAGCTGGATCCTGAGTGACCAATTCAAAATTTATTCCCTTTGAATCCTAAGCCTCAAAACAGCCCAGAGAGATGGGTATCTAAGATGTGACTATAATTCGATATTCATGGTTTTACAATATTCTGGTCTGAAGTGTACCTACTTTTCCAGACAACTGTATGGTAGGTAAAGTTTTAGGGGAATCCAAAGCTCTTCCTTTGCCTCTTCTTTACTCTTCTTTACTCTAAATCCTATAAGAAATTCTATGATGGGTCAGGTTTAAAGACGTACTATTTTCCACTGCTAGTGTGTGCTGTTTTTTCTTCCTGCCTGATTTGGAAGGGAGGTTCTGAAAGTTGTGATCCCTTTGGTGTACTTCCTTTCCAGTTCTGTGTTTCCTGGAACCAGAGCTATCAGAGCAAGAGTCATTCCATGAGTTCATTCCATTAAATAATCTTTTCTGAGGTAAATAACATGAGGTTGGAGGCATCTATCTGTCTGATTTTCCCCTTCCTATGTAAACATTGGGCAAAAGCTCTCTAAGCTTCACGAATATCACAGAAAGAAACAAAAAAGCCAATCTTATTTTTTCAACATGTGGGGAAACAACTTGCAAAATGAACATTAAAGTGAATTATATAATCAAAACATGAACCAAAAGGATTTATTAAAAAATGCTAGTGTGGTTTAATGTTCTTTAAGCAATGAATATAATCCATCACATTAATAGGTCAGTGAAGAACTATGATGTGATGGCTTGTTATTTTATAAACTCATGTGTTAACAATCATTCTGTGGGGCAATTAGTCACTAATGGTGAGACAGAAGTCACTCTAATCCTGCCTGTATTTCACCGTGTTTGGAAACATTGCCTGATGTCATTAGTGAACAAAGCAGATCAGAGACCTCTAGGATTTAAGATGAAAGGAACCAACAGGAAAAGAGCCAGGAGTGAGGAAAGTAGTCAAATGGAGGTAACAGGTCAGAGCATGAACATTTGGACAATCAGCAGGGTCAGAAGCGTGAGGACTGGGTCTCTGAAATAAATGTCTTCTACTTAAGAGAAACTGAGATAATTAGAAACACCGTAACAGGAATTTAGGCATCAAGAACAATAAAGCAAAAAACAGTCAGAAAACATAGAAGATTCTGATTTAAAGATAAAGCAAAAGTCCTGAAAGGGAAGAAAATGCTCAGTATAAGATTAATAGCATGGGTTATTTAATATCGGGCCACTATAATGACTAGGTTTTCCGGAATCTCATCTTGATACCCCCATAAATAAGACTAGTAAGGGGGTCAAGTCACCCAGCTGCTGAGATTGCAATAGTTAATGCTGGGGATTAAAGAAAAGTGTCAGAGGAAAAATGGAGAAAAAACAAAGCAGGTAGAATAATGCAGAATGGAATGGGACTGTATCTGCACCACAAGGATAAAGGGGAAATTTGAAGGCACTGTGTGCGTGGACACATTTTTCCTACTTCTATAAAACTGAGTTTCTCTGTTTCTGAGTTTTGAAATAATTCCTTCTAATGCAATGATATCAAATTTAATAAGATCCAATAGGATAAATCAAGCACAAGGCATAGCACATAGTATTTATTCAGTCAATATTAATCCTGCTTTCCTTACCAGGCCCAATAAAACACTTTCATGAAAAATATAACAGTAGGCAATTTCGAATTGCTAATGTTTTCTTTTACATATGGTTAGTGTATTAGTCATTAATGGTGTTGGCCAATGATTTCCAGCTGTCAGTCTCCTGGAGCAAGGGAATATTGCATTGTGCTGTTCCATTTGATTGGTGGGGCTAATTTTGGCCAAGGCTCTGTGAGAGAAAGTGAGGTATATGTCATAATCCATGTGTCATGTCAAGTGATCACATCTGAAAATGTGGCTGAACCATCACCTTGGGTCATTTAGTCACGAGCACAGCCTCCCTGCCAACAGATACGTATCAGAACGTGTAGCAAGTGTGTAAAAAGAACATGTAGCAGGAATGTAGCAAAAGTGAGAAATAGTTTTTTCTGCAACTGGGATTTGGTGTTTTTCTTACTGTAGCATAACCTAGCCTAGCATGGCTGACACACATAAGCACATTTCAGTGTAGATAGGAATAACAGGACCTAGCCAGTGTAATCCACAGCTCTATGGGCAAGGATCAGGAGATAAAAGGCCTGGAGTATTGAAAGTAGACAAAAACATCTCCCACTCAGCAGTTTAATGTAAATTTACAAATGTGTAGAATACAAAAAGACAGAGACAGAAAAAAAGATATAATTTTAGAGCAGTAGCAAAAGCAGCAGGAGGCGTATTAAAAGGCTAAGAGCTCATTCATTAGAAATAGGACTTAGGTAAATGCAGAGTTAGAGAAGCTGCAGCTTATAATGTGATGGGATCTGTGGAACGATAGTGGTGAGTGCTGGACCAGCTGGAAACACAGAACTTAATGAAAAATCACTAGCTGCTGCCTGCATGTATCCCCTTTATGAATATTAAGTATACCATGCTGATTAGCTGTGTTGAGTTTGTGATTCCTCTGCTGAGGTCTGCAAGGTATAATTCCACCCTTTTGGGTAGGAATATATTCTTCTAATATGGAAAGACATCTCTGATGCCAGTCATTCAAGAAAGAGTCCTCAGACAGAAAATAAGGATGGAGAAGCCACCTTTGCCAGTTTATAAAACTATTTTATGACTGAACTATAACTTTCTATTAAAATACTCTATGCTTTTTCAGGAATGCTCTCTTATAAACAGACATAACACAAGGAACAAAATTGGCAACAAATAACTATGAAACTGAGCCACTTCTTTCTTCTAACCACATTTCTTCTTCAGCATATTTATTTTAGTCACCCTAATGTCTAATTTTCACAAAGTACTACCTTTCTTTCATCTTCATCTTGTTTCAAGAGGATCATGCTTAGACTTTAAGGTTTAAGGTACATAATATGCAGCATATTATGTCATTTTTCCCCTCCAGTGTCCCAATATAATATATGATACTAAAGTCTTCCTGTAAATGTTTGGATAGTGTAAATTTAGATAGTGTGACTTTGTATTTTGCCATTTTAAATGGGAAACATAATGTGTTCCCAGCCCATTCAGACGCCATAACCAATTTCTCTAAAAACACCATCCATCAAGGATTTCTTCATAATAAGAATCTGTTATAACACCTACTCTTTAAATATTTAGCTTAATGCACTCAATAATGGATATTCTTATGTACAGTTTGCCGTAATACTTCACATTAGTGGATATAGATTATATTTCCCTCCTATATTTCAATAAACATATATTCTTTTTTTTATTTCTGCATATTATGAGGGCACAAATGTTTAGGTTACCTTGCCCACTGCCCCCAGTCAGAGCTTGAAGCGTGTCCATCCTCCAGATGGTGCGCATCGCACTCATTATATATGTATATACCCATCCCCTTCTCCCCCCTCCCATCTGTCCGATGCCTGATAAATGTTATTCTTATATGTGCACTTAGGTGTTGATCAGTGAAACCAATTTGCTGGTGAGTGCATGTGGTGCTTATTTTTCTATTCTTGGGATACTTC